>NC_045170.1:7826331-7921331 GCF_900700415.2 Clupea harengus | reverse complement strand
TTCACTACCTCTTTAATGTACTGAAGAATGTCAGTATTCATGGAGGACCAAGAAATTAACTGATCCTAAATATCATAATAAAGTGAACAGAACACAATAGAAGAGTTGTGCTGTCATCTTCAGTGAACAAGCTGATGTGTGTATGATGGAAATACTTACAAGGCAATATGGCCTCCAATCAGATGTCACAGTAAACATTACAAATGTACTTTTGCCCACCATTCAGGCTGCTGTGATCAAGCAGGATTCCATTTTGGAGTTCTACCTGCGCGGGAGTTCCATGGCCCCTGAGGGTACGGGCGGGCGCGTGGTGCGCTCCCTGTCACGTGACGGGGGCACTGAGGGGGGCGTGGGGGAGCTGACGCTGCTCCAGAGGCAGCACAGCCTGCTGCAGGAGGAGCTGGTGAGGCTGCGGGGCGCAGAGGGCCGCCTCAAGGACTGCGAGAAGCACCGCGTCCATCTGGAGAAGCAGCTGAAAGAGATCAAGAGCAACAACAGCGCCGCCCCGGGGGACAGCAGTGGTACTGCAGCATCACGGCAGGTAGAGGACAGGGCGAGAGAGGTTCAGTGGTCAATTGACCTTTAGTGTCAAGATGCTGTATTGAACTTTAGTGACAATATGCTGTATTGACCTTTAGTGTCAAGATGCTGTAATTCTGTGTAATACTGAATTGTATTTCAGTTTACATTATTTATATTGAACTGATACCTTTCAAATATGGATGAACATTTAATAAAACTAGCCACTATGAGTCATTCCTTCCCTACTGGCATTCTTAATATATCATATCATACTTGGCAAGTTGATACATTCATGCATGAATACATTTATGCTTCGAACACAGTATATACACACAGTCTCCATCTCTCACCCAGGAATGGACACATTCTTTATATAATATTGCATGATGTCCAGGTAATATAGGCAGGGTTGGGATGGTTACTTTTGTAATGTAATAGGTTACAGATTACTAGTTACTCTGTTAAAAATGTAATAAGTAATGTAATACTGCCAAATGAATGGAGCCTGTCTAAATGGCAAAAAGATGCAAAGCAACAGAATGAATGTTATATTCTATAAGCTTTAAAGTTTTTTACATTTCATATGTAACCCTTTTGTAATCACAGACACTTTCAATAGAAAGTGAAATTTAAATGACATATTGTCTCTCAGTGACTGTAATGGATTACAATTACATTTATTTTGTAATTACGTAATTAATTACTTAACGCCATTACATGCAATTAGTTACCCCCAAATGATGAATAATTATACACAGTAATTCACGACCTAACCAAAAACGAGTATAATACGAAACTTCGTACCCTATCAAATAATCCGCAACCACTTTATTATTGCAACCTGTAATCCCAGATGTAGTCCTTTTCAAGGTCAGTTCCCTTCACATTTGACCTTTGATCTCTTTCAGGCTCTGCCACGCAGGGAAAGTGACACAGACCCAAACACGGACACCCAGTTAGCTAGTCAGGAATCCATGGACCAATCAGATGGCTTGCAGGGCTGCAGTGATGTGGACATTATCTCTGACGACGATGATGATGATGTTGGAGATGATGAAGATGTGAAGTTGTCACCACGCTCAGAGAGCCCAAGAGGTCTGTGATGTCTGTGAGCAATGTGCCTTATTACAATATCTACTGTTTAAATATCACTACTTGACTTACACTTGGCAGAGAAACAATTGTATTAGTTGTCTGTAAAGTGAGACATTTAAGATAATAGATGTTAATAATTATATTAAGTTAGTTAGTTAGTTTAACCTAGTATGGGTCATGGGATCTGGGTTAGTTTGACCTTTGACCTATGGATCATGGTCATCTGGAGGCTTTCCTTGTTGCCTGCTGCAACAATTTTTTTTTTTGATGTTCTAAAAATAAAGACAAAACACCTCCATCTATGGCCTCTTAAACCAGGCCGTTTGTAAGATATGTAAAGGTATTCAAAGTATATTATACTTATTTTATTATACTATATCAGTGCTACATCTTTACCATAAAAGCTCAGACTCAATAAGTTGTGATATGACAAAGACATTACTGTGCTCTTTGTAGTCCACCAAGTATCTCTATGATCATGCGAGAATTAATGACAATGTCTTAGTGTGTGAATCAACAACAATGTCTTAACAATGAAGTAAGCCTCAGCTCTGGTCTCTGACAGAGCCATAGTAGAGAGGAGTTGATGTTCCTCCACAGAGCTGCACTGCGCTGTAGCTGGGATGTGCTAAACTTTAGCCTCTCCACAATGCTAATACCTGCCCACTCTCTGGCTTATGTAACGCTAATCAATGTGGTCAGGAGAGGAGATGTGTGATGCACACAAGCACTCAGTTGCACTCTCCCAGGCACAGTCCCACAAGTGTGTGGGCACAACATGTACACACACACGGGCGCGCACACACACACACACACACACACACACACACACACACACACACACACACAGTCATACTTTCAGGAACAGGCAATAGACATCCACAGATTTCAGTCACTCAGTCTCATTCTAACACACACACACACACACACACACACACACACACACACACACACACACACACTCTCTCTCTCTCTCTCTTTTTCTCTCAAAGATTTAGCAAGCTATACCTCGCCTCATCCATTTTCTCTGCCTTGCAAATTCGCCCTTATCTTTCTCCCTATCTCTTTGCGTTATGTAGGTGGTGAGCTTTTAAGGTCCAGCAGCCAGTCTTTGTCAGTTGAGTAATTAAGGTAATAGCTTCCGTGATACCAGCCTCTGGATACAGAGACAGAGGGCTGACACTGAGCAGTCTGAGTCTGCAGGTGCTTGACTTCCAGCCATCAAGTTCTTATGGCTCCCTCTTGGCCACACATGAGTCATGACCATATTCTGACATACAAACTAGACCCAAAATTACCGCCATTTTGTTAATTTAGCTCAGTTGTTTAATTCATTTATATGTCGTTTTAGTATATGACAGAATGTTCCAAAAGAGTTCCACTCATTTCTGCAAGGTATTTACTTAACGTTAGCTCGTTGTGCTAAGCATTGTTCACATATTTGATAACTGTATGCTTGTGTTTAGGGTAGTTGCCATAACTAATTGTGGAGATGTCCTTTTGAAGATTCCTCATTGTGTTTCAGATCTGCAGGACATTCCAGAGGAGGAGACAGCGGAACACCGCGAACTGGAGGTGTCTCAATGCTAATTGGAATATTCAAGAACATTCCAGAATAGCCCAGAAAAACAGACAGACTGTAGAACTCTAAAATAAGCATCAGTGTTCCTCTGGGCTCTACAAAGAACCATTTGATCCACTTTATTAAGTTATCCAATATATCCACTCTGTGATCTTTGTATTTTATTTCATTTTTCACTCTACAATTTATGATCGGTGGCAATATGTGACAAAAATGCATACGAAGACTTCACTTTTGATATTTGCATCATATGGCTGCAAACATTCATGGACCAGTGAGGACATACCAAAGCAGGATGTGTGACAGGAATGGACTTTCGCAGGATGTGTGACAGGAATGGACTTTCGCAAGCTGGATTTCCAGGCAGCCATTTTCTGGCGTTTGGAATTTATGGTCTGATGTCCAAAAAATGCATTGCGGTGCTTTCATGAATGGAAGAAAAGAGACAGAATCATTTCATGAACTCTAGAATTTCATTAACTTCTTTCTCTTGCTAAGTTTGGATCATTGTAGTGATGAGAGACTGTATCCATATGGGTTTACCATAGAGTTATAGTCTTGCTAAATACATTGATCCAAGTAGGTTTGTAGGCCTCTTTGATGTTGCACGAAGATATTGTACTGTAAATACACTTTCAGAGACTGCTTCATAAGCATGTATGTGCACACACCCACACACTCACACACACACACACACACACACACACACACACACACACACACACAGAGAGACACACAGACACACACATATTCCTAATCAGCTCTTAATTTCTAAAGTAATACAAGTGATGTGATCTGGGAGATGTTATTGTTTTAGAAATTGGCTGCATTGTTGTTTTTATTTATTTATTATTGCTTACCACTTATCAGTTAGAAGAAAATCTCCCACACCTTTAATCTCCCTCACCTTTAATCCCTGCACCTTTAATCTCACACACCTTTAATCTCCCACACCTTTAATCTCCCTCACCTTTAATCCATGCACCTTTAATCTCCCACAACTTTAATCTCCCACACCTTTAATCTCCCTCACCTTTAATCCCTGCACCTTTAATCTCCCACAACTTTAATCTCCCACACCTTTAATCTCCCTCACCTTTAATCCCTGCACCTTTAATCTCCCACACCTTTAATCTCCCTCACCTTTAATCCCTGCACCTTTAATCTCCCACACCTTTAATCTCCCACACCGTTAATCTCCCACACCTTTCCACAAAACTCTCTATGGGAGGTAAGCCATAAATAATATATTTACAACGTCTGAAGAACTGAGAGAGCAGTCACTAGAGGCTGTTCAGCAGTCAGTTCTGCTCCTAAGCAGGTAGAGTGAGGGTGTCAGGAAGGAAGAGCTCATTCAGCAGTCAGTTCTGCTCCTAAAGGCCCCGTCACACCAGAACGTTATGGTGTGACGGGGCCTTAAGCAGGTAGAGTGAGGGTGTCAGGAAGGAAGAGCTCATTCAGCAGTCAGTTCTGCTCCTAAAGGCCCCGTCACACCAGAACGTTATGGTGTGACGGGGCCTTAAGCAGGTAGAGTGAGGGTGTCAGGAAGGAAGAGCTCATTCAGCAGTCAGTTCTGCTCCTAAAGGCCCCGTCACACCAGAACGTTATGGTGTGACGGGGCCTTAAGCAGGTAGAGTGAGGGTGTCAGGAAGGAAGAGCTCATTCAGCAGTCAGTTCTGCTCCTAAAGGCCCCGTCACACCAGAACGTTATGGTGTGACGGGGCCTTAAGCAGGTAGAGTGAGGGTGTCAGGAAGGAAGAGCTCATTCAGCAGTCAGTTCTGCTCCTAAAGGCCCCGTCACACCAGAACGTTATGGTGTGACGGGGCCTTAAGCAGGTAGAGTGAGGGTGTCAGGAAGGAAGAGCTCATTCAGCAGTCAGTTCTGCTCCTAAAGGCCCCGTCACACCAGAACGTTATGGTGTGACGGGGCCTTAAGCAGGTAGAGTGAGGGTGTCAGGAAGGAAGAGCTCATTCAGCAGTCAGTTCTGCTCCTAAAGGCCCCGTCACACCAGAACGTTATGGTGTGACGGGGCCTTAAGCAGGTAGAGTGAGGGTGTCAGGAAGGAAGAGCTCATTCAGCAGTCAGTTCTGCTCCTAAAGGCCCCGTCACACCAGAACGTTATGGTGTGACGGGGCCTTAAGCAGGTAGAGTGAGGGTGTCAGGAAGGAAGAGCTCATTCAGCAGTCAGTTCTGCTCCTAAAGGCCCCGTCACACCAGAACGTTATGGTGTGACGGGGCCTTAAGCAGGTAGAGTGAGGGTGTCAGGAAGGGAGAGCTCATTCAGCAGTCAGTTCTGCTCCTAAAGGCCCCGTCACACCAGAACGTTATGGTGTGACGGGGCCTTAAGCAGGTACAGTGGGGTGTCAGGAAGGGAGAGCTCATTCAGCAGTCAGTTCTGCTCCTAAAGGCCCCGTCACACCAGAACGTTATGGTGTGACGGGGCCTTAAGCAGGTACAGTGGGGTGTCAGGAAGGGAGAGCTCATTCAGCAGTCAGTTCTGCTCCTAAAGGCCCCGTCACACCAGAACGTTATGGTGTGACGGGGCCTTAAGCAGGTACAGTGGGGTGTCAGGAAGGGAGAGCTCCTTCAGCAGTCAGTTCTGATCCTAAGCAGTGAGAGTGGGGTGTCAGGAAGGGCTTGTTCACAGCTCATCAGGGATGGACGTTCCAATATTCTCCATTTTGTGAAAAATGAAAGCGTGTGAAATCAAACGAATGAAATAAATGTAAATAGAACTATACTCTCCTCTTTACCAGTGACCTGCACGTTAATCAGTGCAGATCAGTCAGACATGAATCAGTTCCTTTTTATAAGAGAACTCTTTTCACGATCTCTCAATGTTTTTGTTAATCATTATATGAATAGATTTGATGCTTGTGACATATTTCTATCTGTGCCACTCAGTGCAAGCCGCCCGACCACAGAAGCCTTGTGTTCTCCTGCCTTTTATGTGGTTGGATGACTGCCATGGCAGATTATATACAATACAATGCTGTCTGCTCTGTATGGTTGCTGTCTGCTGTCATTCAAGAATGATTAAAGAATTTTAAGTCTTGCTGCTATGACTCATCCCAGAGTAATAGATGGGGTGTCGTGTGGTGAAATTAGTGTCCTTTCTATTTTGAGTGTCTGTATGCTTTGCCAACACTGCTGTCAGACAACTTAATATACAGGACCGTTATTCAATACTGAAAGTATTATAACAGGCTATGTCACTTATTATGGTATTTATTATCACTTGTAATATTTACAGTTGCAATAACCTGTAATGACCAGTAGTGTCACCAATGAATACAGAATATGCAGTACTGTACTCTTCAAACCCAGCTCCAGCTTTACTCTTTCTTCGTATCTCCAGTCATCCATCGCTCCGTCACTGTTTACCGAGGATAAATATATCCTCAGTCTACACTGCTGTTACTGTGTGAGGAGAGAGTGTATTCACCTGCGTTGGTCAGGGTCCGCTATGTGGCTGCTTAGGGATCCTGCTGTGAGAAGAGAAGGGGTATCTATCTATCCATCAGCGGTCCAGATCCTGCTCTCAGCACAGTGTAATCCCACTACAATGTCAGCCAAGAGACAGGTATTAATATCTCCTGAGTGGCAGAGCTGGTATTCACAGCTCTCTCACACACACACACACACTCCATCTCTCTCACTCTCTCTCACACACACACTCCATCTCTCTCACTCTCTCTCTCACACACACTCCATCTCTCTCACTCTCTCTCACACACACACTCCATCTCTCTCACTCTCTCTCTCACACACACTCCACCTCTCTCACTCTCTCTCTCACACACACTCCATCTCTCTCACTCTCTCTCACACACACACTCCATCTCTCTCACTCTCTCTCTCACACACATTCCATCTCTCTCACTCACACTCCATCTCTCACTCTCTCTCACACACACACTTCATCTCTCTATCACACACTCCAACTCTCTCACTCACACTCCATCTCTCACTCTCTCTCTCACACACACTCCATCTCTCTCACTCTCTCTCACACACACACTCCATCTCTCTCACTCTCTCTCACACACACTCCATCTCTCACTCTCTCTCACACACACACTTCATCTCTCTATCACACACTCCAACTCTCTCACTCACACTCCATCTCTCACTCTCTCTCACACAAACACTTCATCTCTCACACACACTCCACTTCACTCCTTTTTCTCCTCATCCCTCTATCTCTCTCCTTCACACACACACACACACGCACTCGTGCTTCTATAAATGTACTTGTCATATAAATAATAACTAAGAAAGGGTCGGGGGGAAATACAGTATACCATTATATCAACATTAAGTGTGATCAATGACGCTGTGCAGTTTAAATGGGGAAAAAGCTAATGGAAGTGAGAAGTGGTCTGTGGTCTATGTGTGTCTAATTGGTCCCTTGCACTGTCGTACAGACAGCTGTGAATACTGTAGTATTGGTTGTATGGTTACCGTTCCATCAGATGTCATACAGTTGCACCCTTACTGTGGTTAACTCTTGTCTAAGTGTGTGCGTGAAAACAAGACACCACTCTAATCAGACACACGCGCACGCGCACACACACAGATACACACATAAACACACACACACATAGACACACACACACAAGTTTGTCTAAGTGTGTGCGTGAAAACCAAGACACCACTCTAATCAGACACACACGCGCACACACATACACACACAAGTTTTTCTAAGTGTGTGTGTGAAACCAAGACACCACTCAAATCACACACACACACAAAGACACGCACACACACACATAGGCACCCACACACAAGTTTGTCTAAGTGTGTGTGTGAAACCAAGACACCACTCTAATCACACACAGCATCCTGTGTCTAAAAGTACCTCTCATTACACACACTTAGACAATGCTGAGTGACTCAAATTATCAGCGAACTTCTTTCTGCCAATGTCACCAAGCAACTTGTAGCTTATATATATATAGACAGTAAGTGGTAGTAGTTAACCTAAAGGTTCCTTTAACTGCTGTTAGTTAATGCATCAGATAGACACTATAAAACTATGAACATCAATATTAAAGAATCATTCATGTTGAATAAAAAGGATCTCTTCTAATATTCAGTTAATTGGTTGTGTCAACAAACTTTCAGCATCTCAGTGTTGACAAACAGTACAGCCTAAGTGCAGTAGTTAACATTTTATTTATTTAATATACTGCATGCAATTCATGTTGGTTAATGAAAGCTCAATGTGAAGTAGCACCAAGGAAATAAGCAATTGTTACTCTTTACTTACATAGGAACTGAACTGAGGCTACAAAGCCATACACAGATGCTTTCATCAAATTGTTAGTCACCAACTCTTCTGCCATCTAAGTCTAGTTCTAAGGTCACTGCTTACCACTACTTCACCTACTTCAGCAGCACTAAACACCCTGAAAGTCACATTTAACGATACATTCAGTGACCCCACACTCAACTATCAACGTGCTAAGCCTACATGCTAAATATATGTTTAACCTCTGACCTTTGGCCTTTAGGGTTTGGCTTCTCTCCTGCCCTTTAAACCTGAAACCCCTCGGATTAGTCTTAGCGCTGTAGCTAGCCCTGTTTCGGCTCGCCGTTCGTCTTCCCCTAATGGCATAGCAGGCGTAGTGGAAAGCAGTGAAGTGGAGGTGCTGAGAATTCACGCCAGCCTCAGTAAGGACAGGCCACCAAACCCTGAGCTCCCTGGAGGGGGTGCGAGTGGGGTTGTGTGACTGGGAAGGGTACTTCAGCTGTTCAGACCACCCCACCCACCCCCCCCACAAGACACAAGAGCTTGCCACAGGTCTTTAAATGGCTGCCAAATTGCGTCCAGTAGTGTCCAGTGTTTCGTTTGCAGTGTGAACATGGACTGACTGACAGGACTGACGAAGCTCTTAAACAGGAACATACCCAGATCAGCAGCAGCCATAGCAACCATGGGGGCACGCCATAAAGACGACCCTCTTACGTTCACCAGCACAGGAGACTGACAGTTCACAAAGCTGTTGTCCTCTCAAGCCACAGAAATACACACACAAATTCTTTCCCACACGCAGATACACAAACAGTCACGGAAACACACAGACGAACATGCGCTTTTGCTCATAACCACACACACAAGCCATGCACCTGTGCTGGACAAGAATAGAAGGCTTCGTATTGTCTGTTAATAGCTGGGGGACATCCATTCTGTTCCCCCTGGGCTCTCTCATTCATTTTTGAGGAACAACCAGCTGACAAGGCGAGGAAAGGAATCGGCGACTGATGGAATAGCGGAAAGAGTGTGAGAGAAAGGAGATAAAAGAATACAAAAATGAAAAAGTTAAACTTTTACTTGAGTGCAACTTTTACAAACAATTGAGGCTTGGAGTGAGATTATTTTTGGAATGGGAGGGGCTAATCATTTGTCTGGGCGAGGCTTGTGCCCACAGCCCTGCACCAAGGATTGGCCACTCCCCTCCCTATATATACGCCTTTTGTCTGTCGCTCAATGAGTTTGGTATCTTATTCTACCACTCTCGCTCCCCATCTCCACCTCTCTCTCCAACCCTCTCTCTCTTTGGGATCAGTATCAAACTCCTCTTCCTTACTGACTCCTCACCCTCGTTCTCTGCACTCCTCTAGTCTTCTTCTTCTTCTTCTTCATTTCATTTTTCATTTGGAAGAGCAGCCAAGATGGAGGCCGTCAAGAAGAAGATGCTGATGCTCAAGCTGGATAAGGAGAACGCTCTGGACCAGGCTGAGCAGGCCGAGATCGACAAGAAGGGAGCGGAGGAACGCAGCAAACAGGTGAGATGAGATGAGATGAGATGGAGAATGAATGATGAACAGACAGAGAGAGAGACGCAGAGGCTGAAAGAGATTCAGTTTGTTCAGTTAACCAAAGATAAAGATAGTCAATGGGATTCCTATCAGTGCCATCTAAGTCTACATATTAATGTAATATAGGCGAAAGTTTATGTTACTGTAGTCAGAATGACTATGTGTAAGTTCTGTATGGGCTGTATTTCCTTGGGTCAATGTAGGATAATTATTTATTAAAATACAGCAAGGCACAAAATGGCTTCTAAGAGAATAGTTTAAGAACGTTTACTTTTTTTTCGAATCTCTCCTATGATTTTAATTTTAAAGAACATCATACTAGATTTGATCAGCATTGGGGTTAAATGAGTAATTCATTGCTTGATGAGCTCAGGTTCAGGATTTAGTGAAGGTTACATGAGTCTACACCCAGGTCTTTGCCCGATGGAGAAGAGGACATCTAGAAAAGTGATGTAGCTGCTAGATTAAGGAGGTCTGAAACCCTAGCCCTGACCCCCCCCAATCCCCCCTGCCCTCTCTCTAAGCCTGGTGCTTCCACAGGGGGCAGTGATATCCCCACGGAAACAATGCGGAGGGGGGTAGGGGGTTGATTAACATGTGTGGCTTACAGTGGGCGTCTGAAGGGATAGTCTTGTCCAGGCGCAGTATTTATATCTGCATGGCGATGAAACACAACTTCGCCAAACCTGTCAATCATTCCAGACTCTGCTGAGGAAGAGCCAAGGCTGGTTGCTACTTGGCTTTAGCGCCTAACTCCTTCAGGTCAGAGGTCAGGATGTTAGAAAGGAAGGGAAGACAATACCCCACTTGAGTGAAGTCTGGCAAATTGTGTCCCGTTCAACTTCTGAAAATGTCCAGTTACTGTGTGTGTGTGTGTGTGTATGTGTGCATATGTGCGTATGTGGTCCCCCATCTATTTTTAGCTAATTCTGACCATTTTGTCTTTTCTCATTTCCTCTTGTATCCCTCGTTCTTTCTTCCTCTCTCTCTCTCAGCATGAGGACGAGTTGCTCCAGACGACCAAGAAGCTGAAGGGTACTGAGGATGAGTTGGATAAGTACACGGAGGCACTCAAGGACGCTCAGGAGAAACTGGATATCTCAGAGAAGAAGGCTGCAGATGTGAGTCCACACGCGCACACACACACACACACACACACACACACACACACACACACACACACCACTCGTCCTAAAGACACACACCCTGTTTCAGGCCCCCTCTGTGCTCCCTGTATCCGTTCTTTCTGGATATGATGTCATCTGGACATCACACAATCCCTCTGTATCCATCTCTTTTTCTCATTTAGCCCCCCCCTCTCTCTCCCTCCCTCCCTCTCTCTCCTCTCCTCTCTCACACACACATGTACACACACATAGTATCCCCACTATCAGATGAAATCAGGCACCATCGTGACGCCCTCACTCCCAATCCCCTGGGCCTCAGAGGGGCCTGCAGCCTATTTTAGAGCGCGGGGCTTAGGGCCATCACAGAGACCCCTCTCACCACCAGGCCACCATAGTTTTTAAATGCCGCCAGTGATTAATGATTAGGTGTTCTTAGAGCCAACAAATAGAACATTCTCAGAGCTTGGGCACAAAACATCGCGTCAGCTCTCACAAGCAAGGTCGCCGTCGGCATAAATCACGGGGTTCGGTCTCCTGCTGCTGCTCCGGCTCACACCTCAGGTGAGAGGTCAAGGGGGACAGGAGATCTGCCCACTCAAAGTACCGCGCCACTGACTCAGGGTCAGATCCCGGCCTTGATCTGGTTAAGATCTAGTTCAATACATGAAATAGTCAAATGGAAAACAAAACTTTGAAAATCGCTTTAAAAAACGTAAAGGTTTTCTGGCACACACTCATGTTACAAAGTGGTCCGCAATGTCTCTTAAAAAGGAGAAAATTGGCATCAGCGCCAGAGTGTTCTAGCCGCCGTATGACTTTACCATATGTTAGATTCCATTTAGACAGCACAGCTTACATCTTTCTTTTGTTCCGTCCATCTCTTCGCCTCTCCTGTCTCGTCCTGCTGTTGTTGCCTTGTTGTTGCGGCTGATTTATTGTGTAGTCAGGTACCTGGAAATAGCAAAAGGAACACCTGTCACCATCCTGTCTGTCGCACTAATGCCTGGCCTTCAAATGGACACGCTAAGCATGGACAGCATGCCAAAGGGCTTTAATAGTGAGAGAGAATGTGTGTGTGTGTGTGTGTGTGTGTGTGTGTGTGTGTGTGTGTGAGAGAGAGAGAGAGAGAGGGGGAGAGCATTTGTCTCATAGACAGAGAGGGAGGTTAAGTACATGAATGTATGTATCTCTGTGTGTCTATATATGGACGTGAGAATGAGAAGAGAGGGTTGATGGTTCATGTGGGAGATAAAGAGATAGAATGAAAGGCAAGGAAAGTAAAGAGAGATATTTATATGGCTCTCTATGCAGCATCCTGCAATATCTACTGAAGCCCATGTCTTAAAAGGCCAAGTCAGGGTCAGGGTCATCAGGCTATTTTCACAGTCTGACAGAGACAGAGGTTTAGCGAAGCTCACAGACACCGAGACATCCATTCCAGCCGTGCTTGGGAAGATCCCAACGTGGTCTTAATCACCAGGAGCATTTGTTCCAGTGAGCTTTCCCCTGTTGGGTTGGTCCAGGGAGCTTTCTCCTGTTGGGTTGGTCCAGTATGAAGTTAGCCATGGATGTTTTGGTGTCATCCCATCTGCCAGGGCTTCTTAACAGCAGCAGCCTCCACCCATCTAGTCCACGGACAGCCGCAGGCCAAACCCAGTCAAACCCGCCTCCCCCTCGACTGTCTCAGAAAAGCAAACAGACTAAATTTAAGTGTCGTCTGAAGTGGCCTGCGGACACACACACACACACACACACACACACACACACGCAAGTTATGTGGGGAAGTGGAGCAGCTGGTGTCCTTCGTTCTGATTTCATTTGCTGGGCATTTCCTGCTCAAGTGTGCTGTACCTTTGTAGCCACATGTCATACACACACACACACACACACACACACACACACCCACACACACACACACACACACACACACACACACACACACACACACAGCTCTGTGTTGATCCGTCCAGCAGTAAATGCCTGAAACATATCCGACAGTCTTGAGTAATTGGCCCTGAAAGGACACTGTATCAGTGCCCAGATATGAGAAGCATTGGGAGGGTGAAGGGCATACACGCCACATGCTGCATGCAACATATGATACTGCCTTTTGTGTGTGTGTGTGTGTGTGTGTTTGTATATGTATATGTAAACTGTTAGATGCATATGTGTGAATGAGTGTGTGTGTGTGAGTGTGTGTGTGTGTGTGTGTGTGTGTGTGTGTGTTTGTATATATGAGTGTGTATATGTACTGTATGTGTATGAATGTTGGCTTGTGAGTGTGTGTGTATTAGCTGAACATGCGCGCACATACAGACACACACACACACACACACACGTGCACACACAGGCGTAAAGAAGGGACTACCTTGACACATTAGAGAGTCAAATTAAAGAAATCTTTTCAGCCTTAGGTGTGAGAATGTAATGAGTCAGGACTAGGCCAGTACAGAAGCCTCTCAGCACAAGGTGAAACAAGTTGATATTTACAAGCAAATCCTACAGAAAAACAGAAGGTCATATGGTACAAAAATCATGGCAATTCATTCAAAGTTTGAAAATCTTTAGAATTGTATTTGCTGACAATTTCATCTTTCAGTTAATTCAAGTTAAAAGTTTGTGTAAATGTGACAGTCATACATTCATGAACAGTTTAAGTGATGTACTCACCCCTGCCGCAATTTTGTGTCAACATCTATTCAGCACCGCCACCTGCTGGTAACATTATAATAGTGCAAGTGAAGAGATCACATATCACATGATCACACAACCAAACTGACACACAGTAAATGGTGTAACCAAGCCTGAGAATGTAGACATATTCATTTTGAATGTTGACCCTCTGCATTTACATACTTAGTTCTGAATAAAAAAAAAGAGAGAGAGAGAGAGAGAGAGAGAGAGAGAGAGAGAGAGAGAGAGAGAGACCACAGGCCATGACTATGCAGCTAGTATCAGCCTTCCTCATGTTTCCTACATGGCGAAAAACTCAGAAGTGTTCTGTGACAAAATGAGATATGGGGGGTGTGTGTGTGTGTGTGTGTGTATTAAGGATGCTAGAAAGTAGTGGACCGGCTACTTGACTGTGGTGACACTGCAGAATGATGCTGAAGTTAATGATGAGGGAGGGATATCAGCATCCTGGTCCCAAAGAGGATCCAAACCAATGAACAAACAGTGCTGCAATATTAGAATATTGTTGCTTGGTGAAATGCTCAGTTTTAGATAGAAGCATAAAAATAAGCACAAACACGTAACCTATGTCAGCACTTTTTAGTAATTCCACCTAAATTAATTAAATGTAATATATGGAAAGGTGTGACACCCTTGATAAATACATACTTTATTTTTATATAGACTAGGCTTCTATAATATTATCAATGGCCACTGTCTGCTTTTAAAAGTTAGCACTCTGTGTAATACTTACACCTGCACTTTACATATACTTATCATACCTACACTTCTTACCTCAATTGCTGCTATTCTTGTCCCAATTACTGTTCATATTGCATATCCATTTCTTACTGTTCATATTGCATATCTATTTCTTACTGTACATATCTATTTATTCACTTATTACACTTACACTTTACATATGCACATACTCTGCACTTTTTGCTATTTTGCACTTCTGGTTGGATGCTAAACTGCATTTCGTTGCCTCAGTACTTGTACTCTGTGCAATGACAATAAAGTTGAATCTAATCTAATCTAATCTAATATGAAGCGGCCTAGAGTCATCAAATGTTTTCTACCATAAATATTAGGCCTATAATTGAATAAATCAGAGGAAATATTAGTGTGCATGGACAAAACACCTTGTCTGAGTTACCCTAAGTTACCTGGGAGTGGCGTGAAGTGTCAAAATGATCGATCTTTTTTTTTGTTGCTTACGCACGTTACCTGGCCATGACACGTGTAATAAACCTGTGGGTGTCCCCTGGGACTCTAACCTCTAACACTGACGACAGGTCAGAGCCATTGTTTGCTCCGAGAATTCAAGAGGATGAAACAGCGTGTATGGGGACTGTTCCTGGATCAGCATTCCATTCATTGTCTTTCCTGGCCGTCGGAGACAGGGTGGAGTGAGGCGGAAGTGGGTTGAAAAAGGAAGACTTGAGGCAAAGAGCAAAGTGAGACGATAGAAGGGAAGCGAAAGAATCGACCGCACTGCCGCCGCACGAACTAACTTCGTATTCGTTTAGTTTGAATGAAAAAACTGTTGCATCGTGGTATCGATCAAAGTCGACAGGATTTTCACAACGGAAGCGAATGAATAAAAAGCGCTTGCCACGTCTGAGAAAAAACAACTAGCGCTTCTTCAACTTTGGGTGCTTCCTGGCTAACTCTAGCGACCAAACTGGGTTTACATTTGAAACGGAGTGTTGTCATTTTTTTATCAGTCAGCCTGGCAGTCATACAACTTCATAGAACTAGTTGATCTGCGACTGGGGAAGGGTGTTCTGGACAAACGGCCATCCGATACTCCCATCACTACCACTGTCTGCGTTTGACTTGTTGGCGGGGCGTTGGTGCCGTCATTTTTCTCCCCCCATTCTCTTGGTCCACCCTTCTGCCCCATTCAGCTCGATAGGAAACCATTCTCGACCACTACATTACTAATAAGAGCATAGAAATGGCCGGAATGAATAGCATCGATGCAGTTAAGCGAAAAATCAAAGTTTTACAGCAACAAGCGGATGAAGCAGAGGAGAAAGCTGAGATTTTGCAGAGGCAGGTCGAGGAGGAGAAACGCGCGAGAGAACAGGTAAAGTAACTCATTTCGTAAACTCCCAAGTACCTAACCGAGATCTGGCTGTTATCCGATTTGCTTCGTCTGTAGCTACATTGTTACGTTTCGGAGGAGTTTTCTCCTATTGAAATGCGTGTTTTTTCTATGATGGTGGAAATGCTATGGTATCCCTGGAATTGGTGAACGATGTGTGGTACCACTGGAATTTGTGGAAACACCAGAGGAGTAAGAATTCGCATTTTAATTCAATTCAGAGTTGATTTTACTATAGTTTTTGTCACTTTTTCTGACTGCACCTGAAACGACCGCTGCTCATCTGACCTACCACTGAAGTTGTCGGTTGTGCTACTTTGTAGCCAAGCCACTGGAACTTTGAAAATTAGATCATTCTTGTAAAGAGGATGACGACTGTTCTGACCTGCTGGAATTAGTTGGCATGAGCTGATCTGACACATCTAAACTGGGCGCGTTCCGGATGGAAGGGCCAAACGCTGATGATGGGTGCCCAGTATGCCTCTCTTTCTGATCAAATACAAACCTGCCTTTTTCTCGAATGTTAACTGACTTTTCTCTGCCATCATTTCATCGCTCCCTGTGCACAGAATTCCAAGTCGTCCTATCCTTTACCAGACAGAAAAAGACTCCACCAAATAACATACGAAAATGTTATTTCTTATTTATGTACAGTGACATATTAAGAGAGGTTACTTACAACACACTTAGCCAACATTTAACACATCTGGTGTTGCCTGCTCTGGCACCTGTCCAGTGTCTAATAAGCTGTTGTACAAACAAGGTCAGGTAGCCTATTTTCACTCTCGTTTTTATGTATGCAAGTTTTTTTTGTTGTTGATTGCTTTTTCATTTTCCAATCGTCTCGTTCGATAAGCTTAATCTTCATTCAAACATACCCAGCGAATCAACGTGTTGCGCCAGACTCACCCTAGATTCCTCACCGCCTTATTAGGAGCGAAATTCTCCGTTTGTCCGCGATGTCGTAATATCCGGGATTCGTACAAGTAACTACAGCAACGGCACACGCTCTTGCAAAGCTGACGCGGCGCAATGATTAACTGGGTTTCTGAAAGAGCAAGATTGTCTCAGAATCAGTCAGTTTAGTTTCAGACATTTTCCTGTGGCGTTTGGGTCTCCAGTTTGAGAACGGAAAGGGGGAAAACCCCAGAGAAGATATGGGGAATTCATCCATATCTATCTATGCAATTAGTCATCTTTCCCTCACTCCTTCCTGCCTTTGTGGCATGTCACTCTTGGAATTGCTTTTTTGTATGAGGTATTATTACACATATATCTTTCCCACAGGATGCATTACATCATCTCAGCACTGCAAAGCTTGCCAGAATGAAATGATGTTATGGTGACCATAGACACCTGCACAAACACGAACGACAGCATAAGGTTCAAGTAAATCACGTTGTTGTATGTCCGAAAAAACATCTACCAAGCACGCGCTTGGCTTTTTCTGGCAGATGAATGCAAGCACAGTCTTGTGTAACTCCTCCAGTCCTCTGTTTATTAGATATATGTGTGTTAATCTCTTGTTTTCTCTCTCTCTCTCTCTCTCTCTCTTCTCTCCTCCTCTCAGGCTGAGGCAGAGGTGGCCTCTCTGAACAGGCGCATCCAGCTGGTTGAGGAGGAGCTGGATCGCGCTCAGGAGCGCCTGGCCACCGCCCTGCAGAAGCTCGAGGAGGCTGAGAAAGCCGCGGATGAGAGTGAGAGGTACGTGCACACAACCACCCAAAACATAAAAAAATTAGACAATGCATATACATACAATCTTACTTATCATCTTGCGTCTTGCAAATGAGTCCTGGTCTGAACTGAGACAGAAACTCAGCCCCCCCCCCCCCCCCCCCCATCTGCCTATCTGTCTCTCGTTACCCCTGTCTCTAATCCCCCCCTTCTCTCCTTTCCTTTGTGATAGAGGGATGAAGGTGATTGAGAACAGGGCCCTGAAGGATGAGGAGAA
Organism: Clupea harengus; assembly: GCF_900700415.2. Lineage (NCBI taxonomy): Eukaryota > Metazoa > Chordata > Actinopteri > Clupeiformes > Clupeidae > Clupea > Clupea harengus. The sequence goes on along the minus strand of NC_045170.1, from coordinate 7,903,439 downwards.
GATGGAGCTGCAGGAGATCCAGCTGAAGGAGGCCAAGCACATTGCTGAGGAGGCCGACCGCAAGTATGAGGAGGTGAGCGTCAACACACATATACATACACACATACACATATACTGTACATATACACATATATAAAAAAAACACATGACTTGTACATGTCTCATTTTGTTGCTCTTTCTCCGTGTGTGTGTGTGTGTGTGTGTGTGTGTGTGTGTGTGTGTGTGTGTGTGTAGGTGGCCCGTAAATTGGTGATCGTTGAGGGAGAGCTGGAGCGCACAGAGGAGAGGGCAGAGCTGGCCGAGGCGTGAGTGAATTCTCCCCACACACACACACACACACACACACACACACACACACAAACTCATTGTCTCTATACACAAGCCCCTTCATTAGACCGTGGATGGCTCCAAACCTCCATGGCCACACACAGCTGTGAACTGAGCACACATTCCAGCATGAGTGAAGTCATTCTGCACTGGAATCTCTTTCAAAAACATTCAGCCACCCAGACTCATCTGACGGGCCATCCCATAATAAGCCTGGTCCCTATTGTTCTCCCTTCATGAGAAAAATGCCCTAATTTGCATGACAACAGCCATTCTCGTCATAACCAGATACCTGTGTGTGTGTGTGTGTGTGTGTGTGTGTGTGTGTCTGTGTCTGTGTCTGTCTGTCCGTCCACGTGTGCTCCTGCATGGGTTTGGGTATGACCTGAATACCATCTGCTCCCTGGTTGGTGGGTTTGTTGCATGCGGCCCCGCCCCTTTGATGCTGCGTTCCCAAACACTAACAGCAATTCCAAGGGTCTGGAGGAGGAGCTTAGGGGACTGGACCAAACACTGAAGAGCCTGCAGGCCCATGAGGACAAGGTAGTGTGAGAGAGAGAAAGTGTGTGTGTGTGTGTGTGTGTGTGTGTGTGTGTGTGTGTGTGTGTGTGTGTGTGTGTGTGTGTGTGTGTGTGTGTGTGTGTGTGTGTGAGTGAGAGAGTGTGAGTGAGAGAGTGTGAGAGTGTGAGAGAGAGTGAGAGAGAGTGAGAGAGAGTGAGAGTGAGAGTGAGAGTGAGAGAGAGAGAGTGAGTGAGAGAGAGAGAGAGAGAGAGAGAGAGAGAGAGAGAGAGAGAGAGAGAGAGAGAGAGAGAGAGAGAGAGAGAGAGAGAGAGAGAGAGAGAGAGAGAGAGAGAGAGAGAGAGAGAGAGAGTGAGTGTAGATGTCTTTGCTTATAAATGAAAAAGATGATGTACTTAAAAGGTTTGCACTTCATGTCAGCCAAGGGGTTCATGGAACCCCTCCAAATATGGAGAGATGAATGCGAAGGGAACAGTAATCTTATTGGGAGTGGAAGTGTGCCTGTGTGAGTGTGTAGTGGTTGTGTAGTGTGTGTAGTGTTTGTGTGGATGTCTGCTGAGACGCTTGTGGAGATGAAGCCTGGGACGATACAGGACCTGCTCTCCTCAACGGCAGCCATCTTTCTTCACTACATGTAATGGGTGTGATACTGCACTCTTTACCCCAGGCCGAAGTTTCTCTCTCTTCAACCCTTTATCCCAAAGGACTGTCTTTTTTGGTGGTTTGTTTCTCTGACCTGTCTCTGTCTGAGACTATCCTTCTCTCTCTTTCTTTCTTTCTTTCTCTCTTTTCTCTTTTTCCTCTCTTTCTCTTTCTCTCTCGCTCTCTCTCTTTCTCTCTCTCTCTCGCATGAGTATTCCTCTCTTGCATGTGTCTTAGGTCTCAGATACACACACACACACACACACACACACACACACACCCCTTATGAAGTCCTGAGGATAAACGCCCTGCCCAGCCTGCTCTCTCTGCTGGAGTCACTCCTGTTGTCCGCATGGATTGAGTTAACTTGCTTACCTCAACATGTCCCTATGCTCTACATCTGTTCTGCCTTGTGTAAGCATGCTTTAAAGCCCCCTTGACCTCCGCCAGAGTGCCTGTTTAATTCTGCAGACCGCTGGAATCCCAAAGGAACTCACACAACCATTCAACACCATTGTTTCAAAGGAGCACAGCCTCTATAAGACACTGGAAGATCACATAGCTCATATCACTCATAGCAGTAGACCAGTGTCGGGTTTCTCGAGGACCATAATGCTTTTCTATTGGAGCCCTATTCTGTGTACGCCATGGGCTCTCTCTGTCATTTTATGACCCTTGTAAGCCTATGGTAGCAATCTAGCTATTATTGCGCTTAACTTTGCTTCGTGCTTTTCTTTCTCGTCTAGTGTTTGTTTCTGTTCCTTCAAGTGTTCACTCTCTTTCCTTGTTCTCTCCTGCTTTTTCCATCACCTCTTCCACTATGCCTTCATCACCTCTTCCTCTATGGCCATTTTGCCCTCTCATCAAAATGGCCGCCCCCGGTGCAGTAAGTGTGCTGAGCTTGAGGAGGAGCTGAAAAATGTCACCAATAATCTTAAGAGCCTGGAGGCCCAAGCCGAAAAGGTACCGCTGGCCCCAGGTGCCTTTACTGCATGCGTGTGTGTGTGCGCGTGTGTGCATGGATCCAATTATGTGGGTGTGTAGTCGACTGTGTAGTGTGAAGATTTTATGGTCCATTGAGATGCTCGGGTTCCCAGTTTAATAGGGTCAATTTCGTTTTATTGATTTGTGTAGTGCCATTATAAACAATAGACATGGTCTCAGAGCACTTTACAGGGCCCAAGACCAACCCCCCCTAGAGCAAGCACAAGGCGACTGTGGCATGGGAAAACTCCCTTCTAACTGGAACCCAGCTCAGAGGGGGTCCCCATCTGCTTGAGGCTGGACCGGTAGAGGGATAGAAAGAGGGGGAAGGGAAGTGAGAAAAGAAGGGGCAGGCAGATCATTCATACATCGAATCAAGTCAAAACCTCAGACATGTATTCATATTGGCAATTGGTTGTTGATATTTGTGCTGAACAGCCAATACAATGAAACCCCTCCCTTCTGTGCTTCTGAAGCACCATGTTGATTGGCTGGGATTGTTTGTGGCTCGGCCTGAGCCACTATGTTTCTTTCCCATTTGCAGAGCCAGGACTGTGTACGAGCATCAAACACTGCATGAACACCAATCGCTAAACTCGACTAAAGTGTATGGGATTAGAATCAAGGTCTGAACCTTTAATAGGAAGTGGAGTCTAAAGAGAGAGGGGAAGAAAGAAGACATAATCAGAGAATGAAGTTAGGGATTGGTCCAAAGTGAAACAAGATTGTCTTGTATGAGTCATTCCATGTCAAGTGGGACAATGGCTCCCACTCGACAGTCTCAGATTTGGCTGAAAAAAACCAAGGTTCATACACTTCTTAATAGGTATAGTCCCAAATATTAGCTCTCTACTCCCAATAGTTTTGTCACAAAAAGATGTTTTGGGGGGGGGGGGGGGGGCTGTACTTAAGACGCGTTGGTCCAAAGTGAAACAAGATTGTCTTGTATGCGTAGATGTAAATGCAGGCTATGAGAAAAGAGACAATTTAGTTCACAGATTAAAAAAAATGACATGTGACTGTAGCCAGACATCTGAGAGGTGGCATGGAAAGGTTTAGTCGTGTATCCGTCACAAGAGTATTTGTCCACAGTCAGTCAGCTGAGCTCTGTCCGTTACAGTTGGTGGCGGTTCCAGATCCATCAGTTCTGTGCAGTCATGCACATCTAACAAGAAAGGGTTTCTTGGACCGCTGGCCTTTACCCAGACTGCATCAGTGCTTTATCATACATAGCAAAAGGGCAGAGATGTCATGGCATATGACATACACACTCTGCTGGAGCATTGTGATTGGATTATGTCCATACCCATCATGTCAGCGATTGTCTGTGTGGAGTGATGTGGAACATGACGCCCAAAATATTAATTTACACTTAATGAAATGACTTGGAATGGTTTTTATTACTGTCAATATGAAGTCTACTACATAGAAACATTTATCTACTTAGGCTCTTGAGAATCAATTGATCGCACAGGTCTGCTGTGGGGGGGGGGGGGCGAGCCGTGTTGCACATTAAAATCCATGACTGACTCTTCAGTCGAAATTCTCGAAGATGCTACAGACCCGCATGTTCTGTAATCACTTCCCAGAAGAGGCTTCAAGGCACATAGTTGGCACACAGTCCAAACATTAGTAGATTTAGACAGATTGTAATACGAGGATCTGAGGTGAGTTTAAGGTTCAGTGAGGTGGAACGGTAGCCTTCTGGAGGAAAGTCCTAGGAAAGTCCCTCAGAGATTATATTCTGTTATATTCATGCCTGTAAAAATATACCTGGAACACGATGCTTAAGAAATTACAGGCTGTTTTGGGTAACAGAACATTGAGTTTCCAAGAGAAACAAGGCAGTTTGAGGCCATGACCTGCACACACACACACACACACACACACACACACACACACACACACTCACACACTGAGGCTCATGCCTGTGACTGTTCCAGCCACATTCCAGTGGACAAGCCCTGATGTGCTTTTAGTCACTGGCATCCACACAACACCTAGCCCAGCCTTCTACAAACACACACAGGCAAGGCAGGCAGAGCTGTGTGAGTCTCCAGCGCAGTTAACCACAGAATGTCCACACGGGCCGAGCTCCCAGAAGCGAAACACACACTCACACACACTCGCACTCACACTCCCATGTATACACAGAGTGTCGGCATTGGTACCAGCAGGTCCCCTTTCCAAGTGTATTTGTGCTTTAGGTTGTTGTTTGATTTCTGATTAGGTTGCTGATATAGTTGTGATGGATGCAGGATATCAGTTAACAGGAAGCAAACCTGTGCTTTACAATAGGAACGTGTGTGTGCGTGTGTGTGCGTGTGTGTGCGCGTGCGCGTGTGTGTGAGAAGGAGATCTTAAAACTCACTGAGTTTTTATCTTTTCCTGCAGTACTCTCAGAAAGAGGACAAATATGAGGAAGAGATCAAGATCTTGACTGATAAACTGAAAGAGGCAAGTCCTATCTCACCACATCTCCCTCTGTTTTTCACCTCCCCATACACACAGTAGCTTTGTTGTCTGAAGTATATTAAAATAATGTGTGTGTGTGTGTGTGTGTTCCAGGCTGAGACTCGTGCTGAGTTTGCAGAGAGGTCTGTGGCTAAACTGGAGAAGACCATTGATGACCTGGAAGGTAAAACTTTGTCTTTTTTTCTCTCTCTCATTCTTTCATCACGTGTCTTCTCTTTCCTTCCTCGTGGCTCCATCCTGCTTTGTGATGTTATACCTTTTCCTGCTTCACAACTGATTTCCTTCCTGTGTTTTCTCTTGTTTTCTCCGTCTCATTCTTCCTCTCACTTCCTCTCGCTGTCTCTCACACTTGTCTGTTTCTTTCAAACACGGCCCTGGTCTCTCCTTCTTCACCTTTCTCTCTCTCTCTTTCTCTCTCTATCACTCTCTCTCTTTCCTGCTCTCTTTTCGTCTCTTGTTTCTCTTTCTCCCCCTCTCTCTCCGGATGGACAGATGAGCTTTATGCTCAGAAACTGAAGTATAAGGCCATTAGCGAGGAGCTGGACCATGCTCTCAACGACATGACTTCCATGTAATTACTCTGTCCATTTGTGTGCCGTCAGTGGTTAACGCTAACTCTAATGGTGTGTGTGTGTGTGTGTGTGTGTAAAGGAGATGTAACATGGAGTGGTATGAGCTCAGACAAGCCTAATTCTGCAGTCTAACACTGGTGTCATGGCTGACCCTGCTGTGTTGCATGTTGAGATATTGAGACTCTTTTGATATTGGATGTTTTAAGAGTTGAGGCATGAAGCATACAGTTCTCTGTCCTGCGTATAAGAACACAGCTATATTACAGTTCTCTGTCCTGCGTATAAGAACACAGCTATATTACAGTTCTCTGTCCTGTGTATAAGAACACAGCTATATAACAGTTATCTGTCCTGCGTATAAGAACACAGCTATATTACAGTTCTCTGTCCTGTGTATAAGAACACAGCTATATAACAGTTATCTGTCCTGCGTATAAGAACACATCTATATTACAGTTCTCTGTCCTGTGTATAAGAACACAGCTATATAACAGTTATCTGTCCTGCGTATAAGAACACATCTATATTACAGTGGCTGTCCCCTTCCCTTTTGGTTACTAGTGATGGAATGGGAATTTGTTATACTTAAACTGGGGGTCTCACGTAAACTTGTATAATGGTGTGAAGAGTATGTAGAGAGTGCCCTCTGCTGTTAAACCGAAGAAGTTCCACTGAAATAAATGGCACACAGAACACAATCTGTTGGCCCAGCTGTAGGTGAACTCCGAAGCAGCAACATCTGCTACACCCCATTAAAGACTCTTACTGATTACAATGCCCTTGATGAGCTGAATTCCCGTTTAATTTACTCGGGTGCTATTGATGAGCCCGGTCAGGTGTGGTAGAGAAGTAATGCAAGAGGTCCCTCATGAGCAGTAATCACACAGTCGGAGTCAGTAGTCGACCACTTAAATGAATATCACCCACAGATGAGAAGAGTTGATGAGTGAATATGTCAGCCTAGCGTGTGTGCTTGCTAAAAGGGCTTTAGAGAGTTGGGGCTTCAGGATGATTACCAATGCTGTTGTAACACTGGTAGCACTCACACTGTAGAGAGGAAGCCGTGCACTGTGAGTACTCACCGACTAACCGTGATCATAATCTAGTGCTGTGTGTTATTCTCAGTGACCATAATCTAGTGCTGTGTGTTATTCTCAGTGACCATAATCTAGTCCTGTGTGTTATTCTCAGAGGTCATAATCTAGTGGTGTGTATTATTCTCAGAGGTCATAATCTAGTGGTGTGTATTATTCTCAGTTACCATAATCTTGTCCTGTGTGTTATTCTCAGTGACCATAATCTAGTGCTGTGTGTTATTCTCAGAGGTGTGTTCCTGCTCTGTATTTGCAGATAAGAGGCACAGGATTCTCTCCTCTCCTCTGGCTGTTTTTTGGCTTCAATCTCAGACACAGGCCTACGCCCACTTCTCTTCATTTCGGCTGCCTGGTTTTTCCCTCGCTTTCTACCCCCCCACCCCCCGCCAATCCCCAATCTTCTCTTCAGTCTGTCTTATCTGTCATTATTTATGCTCCAAGTCTACGTTTTCATTTCTTTACCTGTACTGGTCTGTTATTTCCCCTTTCTGCTAGTTGTGTTTTTATTCTCTATCTCTCTTCTGCTCCTTCCCCCTTTGTCCTTCCAGAAGGGTGGGCTGTTTTTGTTTTTGTTTGTCCAGACTTCCTGTGTTGTTTCTTTTCTGTCCAGGTTCTGTCTTTTCAGATGCTTTGGCTCTGTTCTTTTTCCTGTTCCATATGTTCTTCAATGAAAAGAGGATAAAAAGAAAAAAATAGTGTTTTGTTTCCTGTATTCCTTATTTGCGCTGTCTCTTCACTGTTGGTTGGGTAGTGTGTGTGTGTGTGTGTGTGTGTGTGTGTGTGTTAGTGAGCCTGTATGCCTTATGCTGTCTGTGATCATATAGCCTGTCTTTACATAACTCCGCACTGTTAAATGAAATGTCTCATCGAGGCTGGTGGGTAAGTGGATGAGGATGAGTGTGTGTGTGTACACACACATGTATGAGAGGAAGAGAAGCCAGAGACTACATGCACCTGTGTCTGACCTACCATTAAAACACACACACACACACACACACACACACCACACACTTGTCTTAAATGTTTCCATGCAATTTAATGCAGTTTTACTTAATCTGCATTCATATTTACATCTCAACATAAAAGCTGGATAATAGTGTACTGTCAGTATAGTTTGGGAAAAGCCAAGTTTTAATCAAGAAGGGTCATTTTTACTGTTGATGTTGGCGCAACGGCACCAGACAGAAACAATAGTTTAAGGCTACAGCTGTGACAAATTGCCATCTTTTTTTCGGGGGGGGGGGGGATCCATCCATAGGGCCAACAACCTCAGCTCAGTGAAGACATTAGCCTTAGTTTTAGAGGATGCAGTGAAGAAAGAGTAAAAGTAGTTAGTTTTATTTAGTGAAACCAGAGAAGAGTGATAATGGTGCTGTAGCTCTAGAGAAGGTGAGAATGAAAGGTAGTGAACAAGGAGCAGATGCCATCAACCAGGTGAGAGTTTGCATTGGGATGTCTACTTCAGAGAAGTATTCACAATGAAAAAAGTGATTGTGAAAATATGTGTCTTGTAATTGTGAAAATGGCGACGACTGATATGGAAGTCCCCCTGTCTTGCTTCTTTTCATGTTAACAAGTTTTATGATCACCTTGCAGCACTCCTTAGTTAGTCTTCATTCATTTTTATGATCACGTTCCAAAGTCCGTTTAACACTTCACACCCTGTGTGCCGCAGAGCGAGTGGCCCAAGCGAAGGATGAGAACGTTCAGCTCCATGCTACCCTGGACCAGACCCTCCAGGACCTCAGCAGCGTCTGAGCCGACAGCAGCACAAACATCTCAACATCTCACCCCCTCCCTCTCTTCCTCTTCCTCTCTTCCTCTCGTGTGTCTTTCTCCCTTCCTTCTTGTAATTGGGTTATGTCTATGTCCAAAGACGTCCCCATCTGAAACACTTAACAGTCGTCCTTATCCTCCCCTTGTAACCCCCCCCCCCACCCCACCCCCTCCTCCCTGTTCCTTTTCAGTCTTTAGTTCTTTCAATATCTTAAAACACCCTCACCTGTGTTGGCACCAAAACAGTTTGGGGACCAAAACCACATCTGGTGGTCTACAACCACTTAGTTTTCCAGACCATGTGGAGACCACTGAAGTTGTGTGGGGATTTTTGTTTCGTAACCATGTATCTCTTGTGTACGGGCATGATGTGTTTTCATTTTCAAGTGTTCTTAACACACAGGCCAACTTTTGCAAAGAGCCACTTTTATGAATGTGCACAGTTCTTTTAAAACTTTTTTTGGGTTGTTTTTAAAAAACATGACACCATTGTAGTGTACCTGTGGGAAAGGTGACGTGATGGTCGTGGTGCTCGAGCCAATCACAAGCAATGTTACTTACTGCCAAAACAAGAGGAGCCAATGAGACGTGGAGTAGAGCGATGACACTGGGAGAGAGTCGTCTTGTGAGGAGTAATTTCAACTGGAACGGAATGTCCACTGCTACATGTAATGACTTTATTACAACTTGTGTCTGTGTTCAATGAGTAACTAAATCTCTTAGTTTTTTTTTTTAAATAAAATAAAAATAAAGTCCTGTGATTTTTTACAACCACTGAACTCTTGGTGTTGCACATTCACTCTTGGGAACACTATATCTCCCGTTCTACCACTTCCCAAATCCCAAAGATGTTTTATTGGATTTAGATCCGTTGACTGGGAAGGACACTTAAGAACATTGGACCTCATTCTCGAACATTTTCTTAAGTGTCTTCTTAAATATCTTCTCACGAACTTCGTAAGACCAACCCTAAGAAAGATCCCCGACGGATTCATGAACGTCTGGAAATGTGTTCTTAAACCGCCAAAGTGTTCTTAGCTGTGCACTGATTCTTAAATCGAACACACGTTCTCGTACACCTGAATTTGCATGTATAAACACCCGGCCAGCTCCTTATAAGGGCATGCAACAATAGAGACGTTTGCAGAAGAAGAAGAAGAGGGTTAAGAAAATGCATGTTCGAGAATGAAGTCCATTCCATTGAACTCACTGACTTTTGCTTTGGGATGTGGTGCATTATGCTGTAAGTAGTCATTAGAGGATGGGTAAGTTGTAGCCATGAAGGGATGCATATGGTCAGCAACAATACTCAAATAGACTGAGGCATTCAAGCGATGGTTGATTGGTAATAACGAGCCCAAAGTGTGCCAGGAAAACATTCCTTACACCATTGCACCACCACCACCATCCTGGGCCATGGAGCCATGCTGTAAAATGTCATTAGAGGATGGGTACATTGTGGCCATGAAGCATATGGTCAGCAACAATATTCAAATAGGTATTCACTGGCATTCAAGTGATTGGTTGAATTGATTGATTGGTAATAACAAGCCCAAAGTGTGCCAAGAAAACATCCCTCGCACCATTGCACCACCACCACCATCCTGGGCTGTTGGCATAAGGCAGGTTGGGTCCATGGAGTCGTGCTGTTGGCACCCAATTCTGACCCTACTATCTGTGCCTCGAGATTCATCAGACCAGGCTACGTTTTCCCCTAGTCTTCAAGTGTCCAGTATTTGGTTGGCCTGTGCCCACTGCAGCCTCAGCCTCTCAGCCTCAGGCTGCTTTTGCCAGTGATCAGACTCAGTGAGGAGGCACTTAATGTCCTTAATGTTAAAAATGCAGTGGGATTAACCGGATTTGGTGTCTTAAAATGGTTGTGTTTTGTCCTTAATGTTACAAAAAAATACAGTGGGATTGACCGGATTTCCCAAAAGTGTCTTTTTTTTTAAACACATTTTTTTTTACAGTTACAGTTTCAAAATGATAAAAAAAAGCAAAAGGGCCCAAAGCAAAGGTTTGGGCTTCCTGCATGGCCAGTACTGCTTAACTTTGGTATCACAGCTTATAAACACTTTTTGTAGCCAGCTAAGAGTCTTTCAAATCTTGTTTGGGACATTGTCACCCTTTCTTCCATCCAAAAGGCCTTTAGTTCCGTGAGATTCTTGAGCCGCCCTGCATGCACTGCCCGTTTGAGGCCTATCCACATGCACTGCCCGTTTCAGGCCTATCCACATGCACTGCTCTTTTGAGGCCTATCCACATGCACTGCTCTTTTGAGGCCTATCCACATGCACTGCTCTTTTGAGGCCTATCCACATGCACTGCTCTTTTGAGGCCTATCCACATGCACTGCTCTTTTGAGGCCTGTTACATATGCTGGCTCAAGCACATGAACATAGGGAGTTCCACACGCAAGGTTATAATCAATACAGAATATTTATTAAAGAATAGAAAAAGTCAGTATAATTGCAAGAAATGTAGTGCAAGCGGGTGTCTAGGGGGGTACATGTGTCCAAACAAAAGATAACAAAATGACGTGTAGAGGAGAGGGAGCCCGTCTGCACCCTGCGCCATGGCCTTCTTATAGCACAGGGGTTTTCAACTGGTTTTGTCCCAGGGACCACCATTCTGACCAGAAAGTAATCTGCGGCCCACTGATATGCCAGTGATTCCCAAAACATTTTACAGTCCCCTACCCTTCTTTTTCATGTTTGTAACAGCCGCCGCCGCCACGCCCCCTCCCCCCGCACACATATATTCTGCCTATAATACTTGTCAGTGTAATTTCTTCGCTGAATATGGCTCTACATCAGTATTTTGGGCAATGCGACTTGGCTATTCAGACATAAATATGTCGACAGGCCCAGGTATATTTATAAAAATAAAAAAAGTCAATGGTGAACTGATCAACATAGGCTCATGGCGCGGACCCCTGCAATGCCGTCGCGGACCACCAGGGGGCCACGGACCCCTGGTTGAAAACCCCTGTTATAGCAGAGCTCATCAAGCCACCATACAGCACACCTGCGCGCACCGGCAAGGACTCTGCTACCTACATGTGGGAACAGAGAGAGCACTGACAGCAGGGCAGGCGCAGACCAGGGTGGGTCGTGACAGGCCTATCCACAGATTTCCTATGATGTATAGATCAGGGGTCTGTAAGGGCCATAGCAAAGCCTTCAGCTTGCACCTGCTGAGGAAGTCCATTGTGGATTGTTACAGACATGTGATGTTTGCTTCCAGAATAAGCTGCTATTTAACTGAATTCATTCCTCCCTCACCCAGTGTAATGTTTCCCATGGCACTGGCTGTAACATGAGCCCAAAGCATGTTTGTTTACCACTTGTTTGTATACCAATTGTTCTTTTCCTTCTACCCATGGTTAAGGACTAAGTGGAGCTTGTGTATTGGGATTTTATTTTATTATTTAATTTTTGATATATACGTTAATGCCTTTTTTTTAGGTTGTATAGCCTTTTTTCACTCTGGCAGGGGGACTGCCAATGGAAACTAGCCTTTTGGCTATAATTGGGTGCATTTACATTTTAATGTTCATGAATGTACACTGTCCCTCTTGATCAAATAAATAAATTGATTGATTGGTGTTTAACAGTTAGAGAGGTGTCATTTTCATGAAATTCTGCACCCCTTTTTCTCCAAACATAGCTTTGATCATAAAGTTCAAATTTAACTTCATCAATCCGCAGAATGCAAAACGCATCAGGCTTGTTTAGATGTTCCTGTACGAATTTCTGATGCTGAATTTAGGGGTGAGGACGCAGGAAAGGTTTCCTTCTGATGACTTCAAGGTCATATTTCCGCAGGTGTCGCTACCCAGAAGAACAGTGTTCCACCACTCCCGAATCTGTAAAATTTTCCTGAAGGTCTTTTGCAGTCTACGGGGGTTTTGATGTGCCCCTGTAGCAATCTTTCCCTCTCTGAACGTTTTCATCTTCCAGACCTCAATTTGACCTCCACCATTCCTGTTAACTGCCATTTCTTGGTTGCTGAAGTGCATAATGACTTTAGTAAGAGTAAAAATATCTCACTAAGTGATAACTCAAATAGTAACTTGATTTAATATTTATCACACCTATAAAGCATATGTATGATATTCAAATCTGGGGTTATGCACAAAATATAAAAATGTAAAATGCTTATTTAATAAACACAACATAAAATCTGCAGATTCAAGTACTAAATCACAATCCACTGAATAAAAACTTGGTTATCACTCCAGATCTAGGCTTACTGTAAACAATCATAATAAAACATTACATTCTGATACAATCTGCAGAAACATGCTCATTTATTTCTTATTTTCCCATGCACACACATAGGCTATAAAATAAGTTATAATCGTATAGCTATTGTTACTATTATGATTATTACTTTGTGATAATTCATGTTTTCCTTAATCTGCTATCATTAATATTGTTTTGTCAGTCACTTTAGATAAAGACGTTTGTCAGATACCTTAACCTTAAATATTTGGAGATATCAGTCATTCTAAATCATCATTTGGAGGCTACATTAATCTATAGAAAAAACACCGCAACGAAATGCAAACGGCTGTAGTCTAGGGCCGCCATCATGTTGCAAAGTTGGTACTTTTCAAAAAACTTAAGGCTGATTGCAGTAAAGAGGTTCTCTACCAAGTATTAATGTATAAAGGTTGAATACTAATTTTAGTTGTCGAATAACTTATTTGGCTTTTAGAAAAATACTACAGCATAAGTAGTCACAATGAAAATAGTGATTGGGGAAATGTGTGTATTTTTTTTATATTTCTGAAAATGGTGACAGCGTTATGCAAGACAAGATAATCTTCCTGCAACATCATTGGTTAGTTTCGAGTCATTTTTATTATCATGTTCCAAAGTCCGTCTCGGTCCAAATCAAACCTTAGCAGTTCATGATCTGGCACGGATGGTTTAATGTAGGGCTCTGACATTGAGGAAAAATGGGATTAACTACAATTGCGGTGTTTATCGGGGTCATCCTTCCCTCTTTACACGGTAAGTGCTGCTTTCTGAGGTTCTTGTTTGTGAACGGGCAATCACAGCTTTTACATGACTCGTTACTGTTAAAATGAAAATGGTACCTGTAGGGCCATCAACCTCAGCTCAGTGAAGACATCAGCCTTCCTCAGAGGGTTAGTATTTGAGGATACAGTGAAGAAAAAGTAATTAAGAATAGTTCGTTTTGTTTAGTGAAACCAGGGAAGACTGATAATGGTGCTGTTCTAGCTCTAGAGAAGGTGATGATGAGAATGAGAGGTATTGAACAAGGAGCAGATGCCGTCAACTAGGTGAGAGTTTGCATTTGGGTGTCTACTTCAGAATAAGTTTTCACAATGAAAATATGTGTATCTTTTACAATTGTCAAAATGGCGACGACAGGTATGGAAGTGCCGCTGTCTCTCGTCTTTTCATGTTAACAAGTTTTATGATCACCCTGCAACATTCATTGGTTAGTTGCGAGTCATTTTTATTATCATGTTCTAAAGTCCGTCTCGGTACAAATCAAACTTTAGCAGCTCATGATCTGGAACGGATGGTTTAATCTAGGGCTCTGCCATAGAGAAAAAATGGGATTAACTATAATTGCGGTGTTTATTGGGGTCATCCTTCCCTCTTTAAACGGTAAGTGCTGCTTTCTGAGGTTCTTGTTTGTGATCGGGAACAAAAGCTAGCGTCCTACTGTTGCCAGTGTGGGCAGAAAATTAAACCATAGGTCAACCAAATGTGTCGCTTAACTTCAACTTTTCAACCCAAGATAGATAGGCCTTTACAATTTAGAACTTCACGTAGCTAACTGATTTATTAAGGGTGAGTGTCCATTTAGAGGGGTTTTTCTATAGCTTTCTTTTTTCAGTTGTTCCCAATGAGGTGTGAGCGCATGCGGCTGTCTAGAGAAAAGGCTTTTTCAGAGCGACCGTTCCGTGCGCTTTTTTGTGCGGCCGCGCCAAGCGCGTCTAGTTGAAATATCATGGAGATATTCTATGGACATTGCCATCAAAATGCAGCATGAAATGACACGGCAACGCTACACTGGCGCTAGACCCACAATCCAGCTAGTGTTATCATCGGACAGTCTACATACATCAATCTTGCTGAAATATCAGTCTGTAGACGCCTTAATAGAGCATATATTTTGCAAACTGAAAAGCACCACACAATTGAACTGAAAAGCAACACACAAAAACCCTTTAGATGGCATGATTGAACGGGGCAAGGCTATTTCTGTGTTCAGCAATTAGAAAATAATAAGCTTAATCAGCTTTTATTTTCAAGTTCTCTGGCTGTATATTTTACAATCAGTTGTAAAGTGACCTGTGATACCAGTAACTGAGCAACACTGAAACATGAGCCATACCTTACTTTGGAAAACATCATAAAATTCATGCAGACTTGGACTTTGTCTGCTTTCGTGTGCTTAATTGCTGCAGTGTAATGTTATCGGTTGTTACACCTGTCCAATAAATTCAGTCTCTGACTTTCAGTTTCTGTATTCCCTAAAGGTCTACCACGTGATCCAGAGAGACATTCCCTCTATTACATATACACAGCCCTATCAAAGACCGTAACCGCTCCCAACATCTATGAGTTTACTGCAATGGGCCTCCTGGATGATCGCAAGATTGACTACTACAACAGTGTAGATAAGAAGAAGATCCCTCAAGAGAACTGGATGAAAGAGAAGCTTCCCGCGGACTACTGGACTAAGGGAACCCAGTCGCGCCAGAGCAAAGAGCAGTGGTTCAAAGTCAATGTGAACATTCTGATGGGACGCATGAAGCAGAATGAATCTGGTGAGCAGGTGGTTTTTGACACACTGAGTTAACTGAACTATTGACTGAATTTTGAAACAATGGCTAACATTTGCACAGCTAGCTTTACAATCTGTTCTCACTTGTTAAACTTGCCCTTCAGATCTTCATGTACTGAGTTGGAGACATGGCTGTGAGATTGACAAATACTCTGATGGTCGTGCCCAATTTGTCAGTGGCGTTGATGAGTACAACTATGATGGAGTGAATTTCCTGTCCTTTGATGAAAACGAAATGCAGTGGATAGCAGCAGTATCGGAAGCACTACCCACTAAGAGGAAGTGGGACGGGGTGCCCGTCCTCAACCAGTACACCAAGGGCTACCTGGAGAAAGAGTGTGTGGGGTGGTTGGAAAAATTCATGGCCTATGCTGAAGAAGAACTTAAACAAGCCTGTATGTACTGTCGATCGTGTTTTCTTATGTCAGAGAATAATCTGAAAAGAAGAAGAAAAAAAAAGATCACTAATCTCACGTCTGTCTTCTACAGCTGCACCAGATGTTTATCTTTTTGCTAGGGTAAGCAAGTTCTCCAGTGATAAGCTGAGCATGACCTGCCTGGCTACAGGGTTCCATCCAAAAGACATTGACATGTCTATTAAGAGGGGCCAGGAAGCCGTGGTTAAGGCTGAGTTAAAAGATGTCTTTCCAAATGGTGATGGCACCCACCAGGTGAGGTTGCAAGTGGAGGTGCCAAAGCTTGAGGCCAATGATTATGAGTGCTTCATAAACCACAAAACCCTCAAAGCACCAGTTGTCAGATTCTGGAAGACAGGTAATAATTGCTTTTTTCACCTTATCTGTCGATCTGATTAACTTTGTGAGCGTTTATACTGTATATGTGATGTGTGGTCTTAAGGTGATCAGGCATTGTAAGACTCCAGAGGATCTTATTGATCTTATTGAGACTTACTGATACAGATCTCATTACAGAGCAGTACTAACTCAGTCATGTTTTGAGGGACATTTCTCAAGTCAGGCCTTACATTGTAGTCAGTCCCCCTGAAAGGTGTTTTTTCCAAGTTTGTGTGTTTCGATTTTTGAAACCTGGACTTTCACTACAAAACTGCACCACACAGGGATATATTCATTGAGGACTAGCATTAATACGTGCCCAGCACTGTCCTTTTTCTTTAACTATTCAGCACCAAGGGAAAACAAACTGAATTGAATTACACAGAAAGTGAAAGGTGTTTTGTGTTCCCTGCCAAACGTATGACAAGAGTATAAAACCAGTCACACAGCACAACATCCGTGTCTTCAAATGTGAATTCACCATGAAGAGCCTTGTTTTGTTTATTTTAAATATGTTTGTTGCTTTTCACTTTTACAACAAGTACAAAATGGATCCATGAAATCCCCTTAAAAGGGCAGTGTGGAGGCTATCCTATTAGCCTCAGTGTGGACGGCAAAGTGTTCCCAACGCGTAGCAAATAATCCTTGGTCCAGGCATAAACTCTCTTTGGGTGGTGTTCCCGTTTATTATAAAAGTATAAATGTGTACATAAAATCGGTCCTTTCACCCAGTGCTGTTTGCTTATTAACAAGATGCTGTCGGTGAAGTGGGTTTCACGGCTACAGTAAGAACCGTGTTCCCCGCCATCCACACCTTTCCCTAATTGAGTAATCACACCTGTAGATATACCCAATTTCCCGTGACGTGCCACACCCAGTGCAATACTCCCCCAAGTGGCTAAAATAAGTAACACTAAAATAAACCTAACTAAAAGGTGGATAGAAATGGCTCCTACAGGCAGATTTAGAAAACAACCATACTTCAAACAAACACACACACACACACACACACCAAAAACACATCACAATGAAGAGCCTTGTTTAAAAGTTTCTGTTTTGCATTTCTGCCACATGGTCAGGGGAGCCCTCCACTCCTCACAGTGGAATGGGGGCCAGTCTTCTGCTGACCCATGAATCACGTACATAATTGAACAAGCTATTTCCGTATGATTATTACAAATTAATCTTGTGGTTGAGTGGTGTTCATTTGGCTATGACAGAAACAGTGCTTTGATTAATGTTTTAATCCTTACTGTGTTCAGATGGAGTTGAGTTTGATGAATCTTCACCTATTGTTCCGATTGCTGCTGGAGTTGGAGTTGGAGTTCTCCTTCTTGTTGGTGTAGTCATACTTGTGGTTTTACTTGTCAAGAGAAAACCAGCTGGTAGGTGCTCCAACACAGGTTCTTATTGATGTGGGATTTCATGTAAAAATAACGCTTGTGTGTCTATATTAGTAATGGCCCTCCAAATCACATAATTAATTACTGACATGTTTTTTATTGATGCTATAGGGACGAGGACTATTGAGGCGACAGCAGCACCAGCTGAGACAGAGACGCTTACGAGAGGTGAGCCCATTTATTGTTTCTTATGTTAAAGTTAAGTTTTATAAGGTAAAATTAGGCCAGGCAAAAGTATATTAAATAAATATATAAATAAAGAGAATATTATCGAATGTAGAGGATGTTAATGTTTTACCATTGTACACAAAAGTGGAAAATTATATGAAATACTTCAATCCGAGGTTGTTTTGAGTGGAGCTGAAGTAAAAGGCAAGTTGGAGGTATCCAGTTATTGTGAACTCCTTTTCAGTATACCTTATGGATATACTGCATATGTATCACTATCTATAAGGTACATTTATTATGGCTTCCAATGAAGATGGTAGAGAAGAAGTCCATATGGGGGATCAATGAGTACCCATCAGATTGATTATTCCTTACTGTCTCCCAAATAGGCAAGGCTGACAATGCTGATGAAATGCCCGAAGAGGAAAAGAAGCTGAACGGAGATGACAAGAGTATGTATTTTCTTTTTAGAGCATGACGGTCCTGTGTTGATTTGGCTGCACCCATGCAGTGAGCAAACTCAGTTCAGGCCATTTTTTGCATCTTGATTTATCAGTTTTTTTGTGCAATCATATTCTTCCTTGGACTAAAACAAAAAATTGCGCCTTTTAGATCTTCCAAAAAGTTCACACCAATGACTTACGTAATATTTTTGTACTGTAAACCTGGATTAACTTGTAACTAATAAATTGATCTATTAATTGAATGTGATTATTTTTTATGACACGTAATACCTGTTATTTACAGATTCAGGTAGCAGCAAAGACTCTGGTTTGGACATTGGACATGGTAAAAAAAATTATATTTTAATTTGAAAATATGTTTTGAAACTCACTGAGTGACTAATTCAGTAATTATGGGGTGTAAAAGTCATTCATGTCTATTAGATTAACATTTCCTAATTTAACTAAATAAATGCTTTCTCTGTCCTACAATTTACTCTGCTAGTTGTCATAAACATTTTGGCTATGTACTTTATAAGAGGCTTTATTAGCAAGTTGGTTAAAACAGCAGGTTTTTGCCTGACAGTATTTATTTATTCACAAGACTGTTTATATGTTGTGGTTGATATTTACCATCTTCCTCACAACAGCATCCGCTACCGGCTCAGTGAAGACCGATGGGAGTGTTAATTCCATTCCCAACTCAGAGTCAAGCGCTGGGAGTGCTGATCCCAGTGTGTGAAACACAGCGTAGTGATCATCATGTGCTGGATGGTGGTGGTGAGTGTCATTCTTCAAACAGAAAACAGGTCCCTTGTGGGTTCTTCAAAAATGTTCTATGGAGAAGCTTTCTTTGGAGAACCTCATGTAACGATAGCCAGCAGGTACAGAACTGTGGAGCGATTAAACTTCACTCCCCGACGTCTTAAAAGACGTCCTCACGGCACCTATGGGTCTCCCATGCCTGAGGTTGTGAGTGTGAGTGTGCTGTCTTCACAACACAGGCTACACTAACTAATAATGATCTGTTGGTGAACAGTGATGAGTCATAGGTCTTCACAGATGAAAATGGCTGTCAAGCTGATTACTGAAGGTTATAAGAATCAGGTTCATTGTAGAAATAATGAAAACAGTCCCATTGTGAGTCCTATCTGAATTGTATGCCATTTGAAAATGACAGTTCAGTTCAGTTCTCAGTTCAAATTACTGTTATGTTTACTGGGGAGTGCATCTTTACATCACATTTATTGATATTTCTGTTTCTCTTTTGATTTCAGGGCTAATTATCAGTACAACTGATCAGTGCCACTATCTCTGGAGTACAACTGAACTGAGTAACTGGGTTAACTTTCAGAACACTTAATGAAATGAATCAATGTAGAATGTGAGACGTTCACATCAATCAATTTATGTCCATTTGTCGATTTTGATTATGTTTACTCTACTTTTTTATTGCGAATGCTGTCATGTGTTATGAGCATACTGCAGATTCAATCACACCAGTGTGTTTAGAATGTTGCAGAATGATTGTTTATTTGGGTCCATCGAATATATAAAGAACTGAATCAGTCTTATCTTGTTCATGAACCCATTTGTAGGTTAATTTGTGTTTTACAGATGTTAGTTTTCTTTTTGCTGTGTGTAAGTTTGATATGACTCCTTTGAGTTGCACAGGTCTTATGACTGCAATATGCATTTTGGTGTGTGGGTACGACTGGAATTAGTCCATTGTGTGATTTGATCAGGAGCTTGTGTAAATGGTCAAAGCCTCTCCTCCCATCAATCTGTAACTGTAGCCTGATGTCACCTTAACTACGCCCCCTTGCCTAGTGAACAAAGACACGTCTTGGTAGAAACCAGTCTGGTCATGTATTTTAGAATAATGGGACTATATGTGTGAAATGAATTGAGTTTGTAATAAGAAGGAGCCTTGCCCTACAGATCTTTGAATTTGTGGTGTTTGTAACTTTCCTGAAAATAAAGCTTGCAGTCTCACACCTGTGTTGCCTGAAAGTGTTTACCACACATTCCTTTATTAGAATGTTCAAAACTGAATTGTGGCCACATTTGAATTGAGTGGGCTAAGTTAAGATCTCAAGGCATACATTAATCTGTTCCAGAATTTAAATTTAATTTCTAGTTAAAACAATTCATGGAGATCACTCATGTTTTTGACAAGAAAACAATTCCAACTTTCCAAGTACCCTTGGTGCAACACTTGAGTGTTCTGACTCAAACCACATACAGTGCCCTCCACAATTATTGGCACCCCTAGTGAATATGAGCAAAACAGGCTATGAAAAAATATATCTTTGCTGTTTATCCTCTTGGTCTTTCACTCAAAATATTCACAAAAATCTTACCTTTTCATTGAAGTAAAATTATTGAAAGAAAAAAAAACTGTTGAGATTAAATAAATATTTTTCCCCAAAACATGTGTGCCACAATTATTGGCACCCCTTAATTTAATGTTTTGTGCAGCCTCCCTTTGCCAAGATAACAGCTCTGAGTCTTCTCCTATAATGCGTGATGAGGTTGGTGAACACATGGCACGGGATCTGAGACCATTCCTACATGCAGTATCGCTCCAGATCCTTCAGATTCTGAGGTCAACATTTGTAGACTCGGCTTCAGCTCATCCCACAGATTTTCTATGTGGTTTAGGTCGGGGGACGGTGATGGCCATGGCAAAACCTTCATTCTGCGGTCGGTGAACCATTTTTGTGTTGATTTTGAGGTGTGCTTCAGATCATTGTCCTGCTGGAAGGTCCAATCATGGCCCATTTTAAGCTTACTGGAGGGGGCTGTTAGGTTTTCATTTAATATCTGCTGGTATTTGATGGAGTCCATGATACCATGTATCCTAAAAAGATGTCCAGGGCCTTTGGAAGAAAAACAGCCCCACAACATCAAAGATCCGCCACCATACTTCACATTGGGTATGAGGTGCTTTTCTGTATGGCTATCTTTCTGTCTACGCCAAACCCACCTTTGATGTTTGTTGCCAAAAAGCTTTATTTTGGTCTCATCTGACCATATAACTCGGTTCCATTGAAAGTCTGACCTACATTTGGCAAACTGTAGGCGCTTTAGTTTGCTGTTGATTGACAGCAGAGGCTTTTTTCTGGCAACCCTCCAAAACAACTTGTGGTGATGTAGCTGGCGTCTGATGGTAGTTTTGGAGACTTTCTGACCCCAAGACTCAACTAACCTCTACAATTCTCCAGCTGTGATCCTTGGAGATTCTTTTACCAGTCGAACCATCCTCCTCACGGTGCGTGGGGTCAATGTACACACACGTCCTCTTCCAGGCTGATTCTTAACATCTCCTGTCGCTTTAAACTTCTTAATTATTTCCATGATAGTGGAAATGGGTATTTTCAACTGTTTAGAGATTTTCTTGTGTCCATTTCTTGATTTGTGCAGCTCAACCACTTTTTGTTGCACATCGTCACTGTGTTCTTGGGTCTTTCCCATAGTGATGAATGACTAATGGAATTTGGCCTGTGTCACCTCATATTTGTACGCCAGTGGAACAGGAAGTCATGGATGACCTCTTAAGAGTTCCTTATCAAACAGGTGAACTTAAAAATGTAAAACATGACTGGAAATAAACTTCAGTTAGATGTAAATTATAAGATTTTTCTAGGGGTGCCAATAATTGTGGCACACATGTTTTGGGGAAAAATATGTATTTAATCTCAACAGTTTTTTTTTCTTTCAATAATTTTACTTCAATGAAAAGGTAAGATTTTTGTGAATATTTTGAGTGAAAGACCAAGAGGATAAACAGCAAAGACATATTTTTTTATAGCCTGTTTTGCTCATATTCACTAGGGGTGCCAATAATTGTGGAGGGCACTGTAACTACTGTACGTACAGTAGAGCGTAGTCTGGATGGCTAGTGGGAACGGCAGGTGTTTGTGTCCTTCATACGACTGTATTCGATCAAGATTCTGAGACACCAAAGCAAAGGCATTAGCAACGCCCAAGAACACCACACCGAGAGAGATCTCCAGCTCATAAAAGAATTATTCATAATTAAATCAGGATGGAATAAAAAAAAAAAATACTGTATGAAAATTCACTGCTAGACTACAGATGTTCATGGCAAATGCGTACAGTACCAACCAGCTGTAATCCCATGGATCAATAAGAATGAAAATGTTTACATTAGGTCCGAAATGACAACTATAGTTTATTTCATTAAATATAATATGCAAAACCCAAAACATCAAATCATAGTTATGTTACTGGTATATATACACATGTATTGTACAGAAAGTGATGTTTGATAAAAGATGTTTGATTGTGATCGTTGATGAAAAAGCTTTTAAAAATACACACAATGTAAACAACCAAATATATGTTAATTCTAACAAATTTACATTTTACAACAGTCTTGTACCACAAAGAATTCATCTGACATGTACAAATGACACTGGTTGGTTTTGATGCTCTGCCTCAGTTCATCGATCATGCCCATCTGAGACCCACTCAGAGCTGTAGTGTGCCAATCATGCCCATCTGAGACCCACTCAGAGCTGTAGTTGGCCAAACAGTTTACGTTGGGCGCTCAGGTCCAGTTGCTTGCCGGAGACCTTGTTCGGAGGCGTCTCCTCTCGAGAAGGCTCACAATTTTCTTTCCCACTCTTTGCCAAAAGGCCCCCGTAACAGCTACGGCACACGGCGTGGTACATGTCAGCTCCTCCGATCACCTCCACCTGGGACACAGGTAAAGAGACAGATGTGAATAAGAAGCAGTCGTGTCATGTTGATTTCCTGACTGTAGTGGAGCTCATATCACCTCCAGACTATGTAGGGGTCATTGTTAGTGTGTTTTGTTTGTCTCAAGTAGTTTTACAACACACTCAGGGCCTCATTTACTAACAGGATTGCGCCCATTTCAGGCGTAAAATAGCGGGTAAAGACATAAAACCGTATTTCCAAAGGAGGCGCACCTGAGTAAAAGCGCAGATTACCGCTGCTGGGAAGTGGGTGTGGGAAAGTGGGTGTTCGTCGCAAAGAGATGGGAGGAGATGCGTAAAGTGCGCCTAATTATGTATTAGTAACGAAACAAGAGGTGTTTTAGCCTGACATATCAGCTGCTAAATGAAAACTATGTGCCTGCGAGAAATTTGAAAAATACGAACATCAGAAATGTTATTTTTTTTGGTAATGTTTATATTTGATATATCATTTAATAGGCATACAAACAAATAGAATTACAAACGGTCCCACCAGCTAGCTGTTCGGGAAAAGTTCGGCCACGTCTTACCCAGAATCACCGCTCATTGTGTATGGTTTAAAGTTAAACGGTATTTTCACTCATAGTTCAAGCACACCGAGTACAGTGCACACCTTCTGCGTAGGAGTAACGCGTATCTATTCAGGAAAAGTACTTGTACTCGAAGTACACTAACTTAACTACCGGTAAGTAAATTGTAGAGACAGAGCAGCATATTCATTTCACCTTCCATGTTTATTTTGACGTTATAGCCTCTCAAGCGCAAGCTACCCCCAGTGCCATGGCAACCTACAACTACAGTTTTCAAATGTATCTGCCTAGGGCAGCGTTTTTGAAAAGCATGGTTTTCAGTGTTGGAATACGCCGTTTAAAAGTAAGGGGTGTCGTGTATTCCTACCAGACTATTTAAAGGGATGCTATGGAGCAGTTAACCTGGCTATTAACTATCCTAGCTATCTCTAGCTTAGGGAACCATCTTAACAGTTTGCAGTTGCCTGTGTGTGATTAACTCATGCTAATATGTGTGAATATGAACTCGTGAACATAAACTCGTTAATATGAAGCTGCACAGGCACCCTGAGGGGTAACCATAGTAACCCAGAAACTCAATGTTCGCTGAAAAGTTGAATTTCCCAAAATCAGCTCACCAATAAAAGACAGTCTTGAATTCAAAGTGATGACAACTTTTAGTGTGGACGGAAGGGCTAAATGGAGAAATATTTATGAGTTTCTATATTTACCCGGGTTAGTTTGCTGTAACCTCGTATACCAAAAGCTCTAATTCTAATGTTAACTCATCATCCATGGTGGAAGGAACACGCAGGCTCTTTCTTCCCTATTTTAGCTGCGCGCTAAATAACACTAATGGGCGGGGTTAGGCGCTGATTACGCTTAGTAAGGTGTCGACACATTCAGATGAGGTTCTTGTTTGATAAATAGATGCAAAATACCGTGCGCTATATACAGGTTGACAAAGGCGCAGATTAAGCTGCGGTCGCAATGTTAGTAAATGAGGCCCTCAGTGTTTTCTTCCATAGAGCACTCTGCACCCACTAGTTCACTAAGGCTATGTTTACAATCAGGGTTATTATAGTTCTGAAAATATCACATCGAAAGCTTTTCTTTAAAATGTATTTTTTAAGTTTAGTTTTAGTTCATTTCACGAGTGCATACGGTTTATTTAGATTTTGAGGAATGTACTAGTTTTAGTGTTATAAAGAGAGCCTCGATTTATAGTAGCTGACAAATTACATCCACTTAATCGGATAGGATATGATATGGAAATCAGATCACGGCACTGCTGATTAACCTCACAGATCGGAACTTAAAGTTACATGCGATGCAAACATAATTTGTCCAACAATGGTAGGACATGCTGTTCATGTGTATAAAGAGGCACTCACTCAACTTTAAACATTTCCCCCTTGGAATTCAAAGTTGTATTCATTCTCCACTATACTATCATTATACTATTCATTATCAAGGGTTTAAAACCCCCCTTTTGAGAACTGGCATTGGATCTATGCAGATCCATCTGCACTGAGGTTTCAGATGCACATCCCAAGGCTAAGATCAGGACTGTGAACACAAGTAAACACAGCCTAAAATATTTCAGCAAATGTCTGTTTTGTGTGAGTCACCCTGAACTGTAGATAAAATCCCTCAGAATGAACTCATGTCAAGCCGACCTCTTCCTCTCTGGTCCTCTTACCTCTTTCTCAGCACCGAGCCTCTTGGTGTAGGCAGCCTCTTTGAAGCACTGCATGCAGACGGCATTCAGCTTTACCACACTTTCTGCCAGAGGCACTAGGTTCAGGATATTGCCAAATGCCTGAGGAGGAGGAGAGTTTAAGGGTCAGTGGGAGGAGGCAGGTAAAGACATGATCACAACATTGTTTTTCTTCATTTGATGTAATTCCTTAAAAGGGAAAGTTCGGGACTTTTCATCCTGGGATCTTTTTGGGTCCAACGACCGAAATCGGTCCAGTATTGAGTTACAACGCTAAAACCGCAACTGCCAAACGGCTATACAATGGAATCCTATGAGGCCAAGCCAGCACAAACCGCTTGTGTTCGCCACCGACAGGCTTGTACATGCTATGGGGCTCAGACAACATGGAAACATGAGCTACAACAGCGTCTGTTTACCCCAATAACCGTAGAAAATGACTGTTTGTACGGTCAGAGTTTCACCAATCTCGATCTTCTGGTCTCTGACGTAGCACCCCATTCAGTGCCTGTAGACGACGGCCCTACCATGTGGTGCTGGAGTGGGCACTCAAAGGAGAGCGCCCCCCTTCAGTGGTCCACTATAGGCACGGAGTGGGGTGCTATTATTCCCAAGTTTACAGCACACCACACACACACACACACAAACACAACAAGACCCAACTTCACTTCTTCTATTTCTAAGCCAAAATCTATTAAGTATTTACTATTGCCAACCGCATAGCTTTACACACTTTTCACAAGTTTTACCCATTCATAATTTAAATGTGTTTAATCAGCCACTTTGGGTTTTCATTCATGGTAAAATCCCAAAAAACAAAAACATGAATATTTGTAAGTCATTTTTTTTATACTACAGGGAAAAAAAACATTTGAAAGCATTTTCATCTGCATTTAATGGCTTGCTACTGCTTAACAATCTCCATCTCTACATGCTCCAAACAGTGCCTACCTTCCTCTGAAAGGTACCATCCAGTGCTGAAACAATCACGATCTTGCCATTGTTGGCCATTTCCTCACAGAACGCCACGGTGTCTGGAAACTGAAGCATAAAAAAAAGTGAAAGGCGTTAGTCAACCAGTAGAACTCAGTCTGTTAGGTCATTGTATATCATAATTGTTCATTCCCATGGTGACGGTCTTAGTGAGAGACATTCCTAATGCAGTGACTACTCACAAACTGTCCTTCATCTATGCCAATGACACAAGCCTGCAGTGCCAGAGAACGCACATCCTCAAGGCAGTTGGCTGGTACTGCCTCCATTGTATACCTGGGGAGTGACACGGTGGTTTAATGACCTCAAAAATAACCAATCCTGACACCCGAAAGAACACGAAGACATGAAAAAACAAACGTACTTGTCATGTGTGGCAACCCCTTGGTCAGAATAGCGAGTGTCCTTGGCATATTTTATCACTAGGCACTTGTACTGTGCAACCTGGAACCTACGCACTCTCCGCATCAATTCAGTGCTGTAAAATATAAACAGAATGGTTAAAGATGCAGTCTGTGATTGTGGGGAAAGCTTGTTGATATTTGAGCCCCACAGCCAATCAAATAACACCCCTCCCACCATGTTCCAGAGGCTATGTTTGGATTGACTGGAATAATAATAATAATGATGATGATAATAATAATTATACTACATCACATTTATAAGTATTTGTCTGTCAACCAATTTAAGAGCCTTTTAGATAATAAGGATGTGCCTCAATGCTGTTGTTTTAAATGATTCTCTGATTTAATTTTTTTACTTTGTTATTTTATTTATTTATTTTTTATGCTTAATTTCTGAGTTGTTTGGTGTGTTTTTTTTTATTTATTTTGTCTGTTTCGTTTTGTTATGGTTTGTTTATGTATTGTTCTTCTGTACTATGTGGCCTCAATCAGGGCATTGCTGCAAAAGAGCCCTGTGCTCAGTCAATTTCTCCCTGAATAAACAATGATGATGATGATATTGCGCTTTTCAAAGTTCTCAAAGACGCTTGTGTATAATGTAGTGTTCGGTTCAAGCCACTATGTTTGTTTCCCATTTACAGAGCCAAGACTGTACAGTACAGTGCGCACACACTGCAAAGGGCAGCTACAGGAGCATGAAGAGCAATTTGATGAATTTGACAAAAGGGATTTGGATTACAATAGTGGCCTGCACCTTAAAGTCTCAATTCAGAAATGGAAAACAATTTGGGAAACTTTAACCAGTGATCTTCATCTCAACCTCACCCCACCCTTTCCAAGTGTTAATGAGAGTTACTTTAAATAGGTATTTAGAAATTGTATTTACTCTGTAAAACTATAGGTCAGCTTCCATGGACTATAAATTGTGAAGTTTGGCCATGTTAGTTGTTGGCTGACATGAGGTTTTGTTTAACATTACAATTTTATTGCCAATTCACGACTTCACGGTTCAAATTTGCCTAATAGAGAAGGAAGCAGAACATGTTTGGCAAGATCTCTAGCCAGAGTCCTGAAGTGCCTTCCAGGGATCACGCAGGAGTCGACTGCGCAAGCCGGAGTGTTATCTCTGCGCACACCCCCATTCCATTCTTCGCCAAAGAAGACATGAGGCATGAGGGGAGTTAGTGGGTTGAGAATAAGTGCCGAAGCAAATGCCACGTCTTCAACAGGTACACTGGGATTACATTACCTGACAGATTTTACACTAATGGCGCGGGAAATTTCGCCACGCTCCACCCATTTATATACGTCAATGTAGCGATAAATATGACCGAAAAACAAAACACGTTCCTGACTCGCGCGCAGGAAAGGGAGGAGCTCTCCAAACGACGTTGGCGCGAAAAGCAGCGTTCAGTGAGTTCCGTTCTGCTAGCAACGATAACCCACAATAACCCCAGGAAGTAAAACGAAACGAGGAAGTAAAATGAGTTTGTTGTATCAAATGAAAGGTTTTTACAACAAACAACCCTGTTAATCGACTGGGTAATATAAAAACGTTTTATATGCAACGAGTTTTATTGTTCCATTTGTCCTAATGATCGGGAAAATAGTTAAAAGCGTGTTTGAAAGTTATAGTAGCCTATTTGTCATTATAAAGTCCTAATCTGTCTACTCGCTAGATCAGACTTTATAATGGTATTTTGTTAACTGTGCATTATATTAACTTGATTTAAAACAAGGTAAGATATAGTGAGTTAATTTTAAGCGTACAGGATACTTTGATAATGACTAAGATGTAGCTGAAAATTGACAATTAATATTACTTTCATAGTAACATCAAAATGGGTTAAAAACGATTCACTGATGTTACAAAAGTATGATTTTCTTGTTTAAATATAGGGAACACTGACTAAACAGGCATCATTGTAAATATTGTAGTAAGAAACAGTAAAACACACAACAATCTGCTGATAAAAGGATTATGTCTTCAATAAAGTTGGTTGAACATGTTCAGAACACTGTAAAGAAAGGGTAAAATATGTTTAGCAGTCATTATTCTGGTCATTCACTGTGAAAAAACACTTGACACACAGATCACACAGGCGAAAATGCATTATCTTCAATGGCAGGGTATTGCCATGTGACATGTATCACTCTTTGCTGATGAAACTAAATATTGTGTCTCAATGAAAGGGGGGTGGAATATGTTTAGGACATTCCAAACATTAAATAAAATGTGTGAAGTAGTTGAGATTTACGTCCCTGAATGCTCCACAATACTTTAAACATAGGTGATCAGACAGGCGAAAATGCATTATCTTCAATGGTAGGGCCATGTGACATGTATCACTCTTTGCTGAAAAAACTAAAGATTGTGTCTCAATGAAAGGGGGGTGGAATATGTTCAGGACACTCCAAACATTAAATAAAATGTGTGAAGTAGTTCAGATTTACGTCCCTGAAGGCTCCACAATACTTTAAACATAGGTGATCAGACAGGCGAAAATGCATTAACTTCAATGGCAGGGCCATGTGACATGTATCGCTCTTTGCTGAAAAAACTAAAGATTGTGTCTCAATGAAAGGGGGGTGGAATATGTTCAGGACACTCCAAACATTAAATAAAATCTGTAAAGTAGTTGAGATTTACGTCCCTGAAGGCTCCACAATACTTTAAACATAGGCCTACACACAGGCAAAAATGCATTAACTTCAATGGCAGGGCCATGTGACATGTATCATTCTTTGCTGAAAAAACTAAAGATTGTGTCTCAATGAAAGGGGGGTGGAATATGTTCAGGACACTCCAAACATTAAATAAAATGTGTGAAGTAGTTGAGATTTACGTCCCTGAATGCTCCACAATACTTTAAACATAGGTGATCAGACAGGCGATAATGCATTGTCTTCAATGGTAGGGCCATGTGACATGTATCACTCTTTGCTGAAAAAACTAAAGATTGTGTCTCAATGAAAGGGGGGTGGAATATGTTCAGGACACTCCAAACATTAGATAAAATGTGTGAAGTAGTTGAGATTTACGTCCCTGAAGGCTCCACAATACTTTAAACATAGGCCTACACACAGGCGAAAATGCATTAACTTCAATGGCAGGGCCATGTGATACGTATGACACTTTGCTGATTAAACTAAAGATTGTGTCTCAATGAAAGGGGGGTGGAATATGTTCAGGACACTCCAAACATTAAATAAAATGTGTGAAGTAGTTGAGATTTACGTCCCTGAATGCTCCACAATACTTTAAACATAGGTGATCAGACAGGCGAAAATGCATTATGTTCAATGGCAGGGCCATGTGACACGTACGTTTAAAGTATTGTGGAGCACTCAGGGACGTAAATCTCAACTACTTCACACATTTTATTTAATGTTTGGAGTGTCCTGAACATATTCGACCCCCCTTTCATTGAGACACAATCTTTAGTTTTTTCAGCAAAGTGTCATATGTATCACATGGCCCTGCCATTGAAGGTAATGCATTTTCGCCTGTGTGTAGGCCTATGTTTAAAGTATTGTGGAGCCTTCAGGGACGCAAATCTGAACTACTTCACACATTTTATTTAATGTTTGGAGTGTCCTGAACATATTCCAACCCCCTTTCATTGAGACACAATCTTTAGTTTTTTCAGCAAAGAGCGATACATGTCACATGGCCCTGCCATTGAAAATAATGCATTTTCGCCTGTCTGATCACCTATGTTTAAAGTATTGTGGAGCCTTCAGGGACGCAAATCTGAACTACTTCACACATTTTATTTAATGTTTGGAGTGTCCTGAACATATTCCACCCCCCTTTCATTGAGACACAATCTTTAGTTTTTTCAGCAAAGAGTGTTACGTGTTACGCTGCTCGTTCAGTGAGCAACTATAGGCAAATGAGCTCGAGCGACTTCCGGTTACGATTTTTCAAAATAAAAGTCCCTTATTAGCCCCGTGTTTTCTTAAACTATCAGAGATATTAATTTCATAGTAACATCAAAATGGGTTAAAAACGATTCACTGATGTTACAAAAATATGGTTTTCTTGTTTTAATATAATGAACAATGACTAAACAGACAATATTGTATTAAGAAAAAGTAAAACACACCCCATTATGCTGATAAAAGGATTATGCCTTTATTAAAGTTGGTTGAACTTAATCAGAACTGTAAAGAAAGGGTAAAATATGTTTAGCAGTCATTATTCTGGTCATTCACTGTGAAAAAACACTTGACACACAGATCACACAGGTGAAAAGGGATTATCTCCAATGCCAGGGTATTGCCATGTGACACGTATCACTCTTTGCTGAAAAAACTAAAGATTGTGTCTCAATGAAAGGGGGGTGGAATATGTTCAGGACACTCCAAACATTAAATAAAATGTGTGAAGTAGTTCAGATTTGCGTCCCTGAAGGCTCCACAATACTTTAAACATAGGTGATCAGACAGGCGAAAATGCATTATCTTCAATGGCAGGGCCATGTGACATGTATCACTCTGCTGAAAAAACTAAAGATTGTGTCTCAATGAAAGGGGGGTGGAATATGTTCAGGACACTCCAAACATTAAATAAAATGTGTGAAGTAGTTCAGATTTGCGTCCCTGAAGGCTCCACAATACTTTAAACATAGGTGATCAGACAGGCGAAAATGCATTATCTTCAATGGCAGGGCCATGTGACATGTATCACTCTTTGCTGAAAAAACTAAAGATTGTGTCTCAATGAAAGGGGGGTGGAATATGTTCAGGACACTCCAAACATTAAATAAAATGTGTGAAGTAGTTCAGATTTGCGTCCCTGAATGCTCCACAATACTTTAAACATAGGTGATCAGACAGGCGAAAATGCATTATTTTCAATGGCAGGGCCATGTGACATGTATCGCTCTTTGCTGAAAAAACTAAAGATTGTGTCTCAATGAAAGGGGGGTGGAATATGTTCAGGACACTCCAAACATTAAATAAAATGTGTTAAGTAGTTCAGATTTGCGTCCCTGAAGGCTCCACAATACTTTAAACATAGGTGATCAGACAGGCGAAAATGCATTATTTTCAATGGCAGGGCCATGTGACATGTATCGCTCTTTGCTGAAAAAACTAAAGATTGTGTCTCAATGAAAGGGGGGTGGAATATGTTCAGGACACTCCAAACATTAAATAAAATGTGTGAAGTAGTTCAGATTTGCGTCCCTGAAGGCTCCACAATACTTTAAACATAGGTGATAAGACAGGCGAAAATGCATTATTTTCAATGGCAGGGCCATGTGACATGTATCACTCTTTGTTGAAAAAACTAAAGATTGTGTCTCAATGAAAGGGGGGTGGAATATGTTCAGGACACTCCAAACATTAAATAAAATGTGTGAAGTAGTTCAGATTTGCGTCCCTGAATGCTCCACAATACTTTAAACATAGGTGATCAGACAGGCGAAAATGCATTATTTTCAATGGCAGGGCCATGTGACATGTATCGCTCTTTGCTGAAAAAACTAAAGATTGTGTCTCAATGAAAGGGGGGTGGAATATGTTCAGGACACTCCAAACATTAAATAAAATGTGTGAAGTAGTTCAGATTTGCGTCCCTGAAGGCTCCACAATACTTTAAACATAGGTGATCAGACAGGCGAAAATGCATTATCTTCAATGGCAGGGCCATGTGACATGTATCGCTCTTTGCTGAAAAAACTAAAGATTGTGTCTCAATGAAAGGGGGGTGGAATATGTTCAGGACACTCCAAACATTAAATAAAATGTGTGAAGTAGTTCAGATTTGCGTCCCTGAATGCTCCACAATACTTTAAACATAGGTGATCAGACAGGCGAAAATGCATTATTTTCAATGGCAGGGCCATGTGACATGTATCGCTCTTTGCTGAAAAAACTAAAGATTGTGTCTCAATGAAAGGGGGGTGGAATATGTTCAGGACACTCCAAACATTAAATAAAATGTGTGAAGTAGTTCAGATTTGCGTCCCTGAATGCTCCACAATACTTTAAACATAGGTGATCAGACAGGCGAAAATGCATTATCTTCAATGGCAGGGCCATGTGACATGTATCACTCTTTGCTGAAAAAACTAAAGATTGTGTCTCAATGAAAGGGGGGTGGAATATGTTCAGGACACTCCAAACATTAAATAAAATGTGTGAAGTAGTTCAGATTTGCGTCCCTGAATGCTCCACAATACTTTAAACATAGGTGATCAGACAGGCGAAAATGCATTATTTTCAATGGCAGGGCCATGTGACATGTATCGCTCTTTGCTGAAAAAACTAAAGATTGTGTCTCAATGAAAGGGGGGTGGAATATGTTCAGGACACTCCAAACATTAAATAAAATGTGTGAAGTAGTTCAGATTTGCGTCCCTGAAGGCTCCACAATACTTTAAACATAGGTGATCAGACAGGCGAAAATGCATTATTTTCAATGGCAGGGCCATGTGACATGTATCACTCTTTGCTGAAAAAACTAAAGATTGTGTCTCAATGAAAGGGGGGTGGAATATGTTCAGGACACTCCAAACATTAAATAAAATGTGTGAAGTAGTTCAGATTTGCGTCCCTGAAGGCTCCACAATACTTTAAACATAGGTGATCAGACAGGCGAAAATGCATTATTTTCAATGGCAGGGCCATGTGACATGTATCACTCTTTGTTGAAAAAACTAAAGATTGTGTCTCAATGAAAGGGGGGTGGAATATGTTCAGGACACTCCAAACATTAAATAAAATGTGTTAAGTAGTTCAGATTTGCGTCCCTGAAGGCTCCACAATACTTTAAACATAGGTGATCAGACAGGCGAAAATGCATTATCTTCAATGGCAGGGCCATGTGACATGTATCACTCTTTGCTGAAAAAACTAAAGATTGTGTCTCAATGAAAGGGGGGTGGAATATGTTCAGGACACTCCAAACATTAAATAAAATGTGTGAAGTAGTTCAGATTTGCGTCCCTGAATGCTCCACAATACTTTAAACATAGGTGATCAGACAGGCGAAAATGCATTATTTTCAATGGCAGGGCCATGTGACATGTATCGCTCTTTGCTGAAAAAACTAAAGATTGTGTCTCAATGAAAGGGGGGTGGAATATGTTCAGGACACTCCAAACATTAAATAAAATGTGTGAAGTAGTTCAGATTTGCGTCCCTGAAGGCTCCACAATACTTTAAACATAGGTGATCAGACAGGCGAAAATGCATTATCTTCAATGGCAGGGCCATGTGACATGTATCGCTCTTTGCTGAAAAAACTAAAGATTGTGTCTCAATGAAAGGGGGGTGGAATATGTTCAGGACACTCCAAACATTAAATAAAATGTGTGAAGTAGTTCAGATTTGCGTCCCTGAATGCTCCACAATACTTTAAACATAGGTGATCAGACAGGCGAAAATGCATTATTTTCAATGGCAGGGCCATGTGACATGTATCGCTCTTTGCTGAAAAAACTAAAGATTGTGTCTCAATGAAAGGGGGGTGGGTGGAATATGTTCAGGACACTCCAAACATTAAATAAAATGTGTGAAGTAGTTCAGATTTGCGTCCCTGAATGCTCCACAATACTTTAAACATAGGTGATCAGACAGGCGAAAATGCATTATCTTCAATGGCAGGGCCATGTGACATGTATCACTCTTTGCTGAAAAAAATAAAGATTGTGTCTCAATGAAAGGGGGGTGGAATATGTTCAGGACACTCCAAACATTAAATAAAATGTGTGAAGTAGTTCAGATTTGCGTCCCTGAATGCTCCACAATACTTTAAACATAGGTGATCAGACAGGCGAAAATGCATTATTTTCAATGGCAGGGCCATGTGACATGTATCGCTCTTTGCTGAAAAAACTAAAGATTGTGTCTCAATGAAAGGGGGGTGGAATATGTTCAGGACACTCCAAACATTAAATAAAATGTGTGAAGTAGTTCAGATTTGCGTCCCTGAAGGCTCCACAATACTTTAAACATAGGTGATCAGACAGGCGAAAATGCATTATTTTCAATGGCAGGGCCATGTGACATGTATCACTCTTTGCTGAAAAAACTAAAGATTGTGTCTCAATGAAAGGGGGGTGGAATATGTTCAGGACACTCCAAACATTAAATAAAATGTGTGAAGTAGTTCAGATTTGCGTCCCTGAAGGCTCCACAATATTTTAAACATAGGTGATCAGACAGGCGAAAATGCATTATTTTCAATGGCAGGGCCATGTGACATGTATCACTCTTTGTTGAAAAAACTAAAGATTGTGTCTCAATGAAAGGGGGGTGGAATATGTTCAGGACACTCCAAACATTAAATAAAATGTGTTAAGTAGTTCAGATTTGCGTCCCTGAAGGCTCCACAATACTTTAAACATAGGTGATCAGACAGGCGAAAATGCATTATCTTCAATGGCAGGGCCATGTGACATGTATCACTCTTTGCTGAAAAAACTAAAGATTGTGTCTCAATGAAAGGGGGGTGGAATATGTTCAGGACACTCCAAACATTAAATAAAATGTGTGAAGTAGTTCAGATTTGCGTCCCTGAATGCTCCACAATACTTTAAACATAGGCCTACACACAGGCGAAAATGCATTACCTTCAATGGCAGGGCCATGTGATACGTATGACACTTTGCTGAAAAAACTAAAGATTGTGTCTCAATGAAAGGGGGGTGGAATATGTTCAGGACACTCCAAACATTAAATAAAATGTGTGAAGTAGTTGAGATTTACGTCCCTGAGTGCTCCACAATACTTTAAACGTACGTGTCACATGGCCCTGCCATTGAACATAATGCATTTTCGCCTGTCTGATCACC
This sequence comes from Clupea harengus, assembly GCF_900700415.2. Lineage (NCBI taxonomy): Eukaryota > Metazoa > Chordata > Actinopteri > Clupeiformes > Clupeidae > Clupea > Clupea harengus. The sequence goes on along the minus strand of NC_045170.1, from coordinate 7,868,227 downwards.
TATGTTTAAAGTATTGTGGAGCATTCAGGGACGTAAATCTCAACTACTTCACACATTTTATTTAATGTTTGGAGTGTCCTGAACATATTCCACCCCCCTTTCATTGAGACACAATCTTTAGTTTAATCAGCAAAGTGTCATACGTATCACATGGCCCTGCCATTGAAGTTAATGCATTTTCGCCTGTGTGTAGGCCTATGTTTAAAGTATTGTGGAGCCTTCAGGGACGTAAATCTCAACTACTTCACACATTTTATCTAATGTTTGGAGTGTCCTGAACATATTCCACCCCCCTTTCATTGAGACACAATCTTTAGTTTTTTCAGCAAAGAGCGATACATGTCACATGGCCCTGCCATTGAAAATAATGCATTTTCGCCTGTCTGATCACCTATGTTTAAAGTATTGTGGAGCATTCAGGGACGCAAATCTGAACTACTTCACACATTTTATTTAATGTTTGGAGTGTCCTGAACATATTCCACCCCCCTTTCATTGAGACACAATCTTTAGTTTAATCAGCAAAGTGTCATACGTATCACATGGCCCTGCCATTGAAGTTAATGCATTTTCGCCTGTGTGTAGGCCTATGTTTAAAGTATTGTGGAGCCTTCAGGGACGTAAATCTCAACTACTTCACACATTTTATCTAATGTTTGGAGTGTCCTGAACATATTCCACCCCCCTTTCATTGAGACACAATCTTTAGTTTTTTCAGCAAAGAATGATACATGTCACATGGCCCTGCCATTGAAGTTAATGCATTTTCGCCTGTGTGTAGGCCTATGTTTAAAGTATTGTGGAGCCTTCAGGGACGTAAATCTCAACTACTTCACACATTTTCTTTAATGTTTGGAGTGTCCTGAACATATTCCACCCCCCTTTCATTGAGACACAATCTTTAGTTTTTTCAGCAAAGAGCGATACATGTCACATGGCCCTGCCATTGAAGTTAATGCATTTTCGCCTGTCTGATCACCTATGTTTAAAGTATTGTGGAGCCTTCAGGGACGTAAATCTCAACTACTTCACACATTTTATTTAATGTTTGGAGTGTCCTGAACATATTCCACCCCCCTTTCATTGAGACACAATCTTTAGTTTTTTCAGCAAAGAGTGATACATGTCACATGGCCCTACCATTGAAGATAATGCATTTTCGCCTGTCTGATCACCTATGTTTAAAGTATTGTGGAGCATTCAGGGACGTAAATCTCAACTACTTCACACATTTTATTTAATGTTTGGAATGTCCTAAACATATTCCACCCCCCTTTCATTGAGACACAATCTTTAGTTTCATCAGCAAAGAGTGATACATGTCACATGGCAATACCCTGCCATTGAAGATAATGCATTTTCGCCTGTGTGATCTGTGTGTCAAGTGTTTTTTCACAGTGAATGACCAGAATAATGACTGCTAAACATATTTTACCCTTTCTTTACAGTGTTCTGAACATGTTCAACCAACTTTATTGAAGACATAATCCTTTTATCAGCAGATTGTTGTGTGTTTTACTGTTTCTTACTACAATATTTACAATGATGCCTGTTTAGTCAGTGTTCCCTATATTTAAACAAGAAAATCATACTTTTGTAACATCAGTGAATCGTTTTTAACCCATTTTGATGTTACTATGAAAGTAATATTAATTGTCAATTTTCAGCTACATCTTAGTCATTATCAAAGTATCCTGTAAGCTTAAAATTAACTCACTATATCTTACCTTGTTTTAAAGCAAGTTAATATAATGCACAGTTAACAAAATACCATTATAAAGTCTGATCTAGCGAGTAGACAGATTAGGACTTTATAATGACAAATAGGCTACTATAACTTTCAAACACGCTTTTAACTATTTTCCCGATCATTAGGACAAATGGAACAATAAAACTCGTTGCATATAAAACGTTTTTATATTACCCAGTCGATTAACAGGGTTGTTTGTTGTAAAAACCTTTCATTTGATACAACAAACTCATTTTACTTCCTCGTTTCGTTTTACTTCCTGGGGTTATTGTGGGTTATCGTTGCTAGCAGAACGGAACTGGCGCGAAAGACATTCAAAAGTTTGAGGACAACGACAACATTTGGGCTCGATTTTAAGTCTCAGTCGTGAAACACTTACATAGTTCGGAATGCCAACGAATATAAATGTAAAAAAAAATTGCATTCAATGCATTCCTAACAAGCAGTTTAGATATCAACCACGCTTTGGTGCAAAGTCGGGTAGTAACATTCATGTTAACCTAGCTTAGCTGTTAAACAATACTATATAATTTACGTCACCCAAATAGTTGTCTAACTCACTCAATAACCTAGATAATGTTATATTATGAGATTAGCTTCAGTTAACATAGCTCAACTTGGCGTACATACCATTGTTGGTTATTAACTTAACATCAGCCAGAAATAGGATAACTTACCTCTTTCCAGAGAACATTGGTCCAAATATGACCTAGTAACACAAAAACCAACATTAGTACGCTTGTAACATCGACGTAACAATTTCATACAGTAACATTAACATGAAATAAACCAAATTCGCTCAAGCTCACGGTACCTGGATTTGTCCTCGCTTTTTCCTTGGTGAGATTGGCAATATACTAGAAACATTCAGGCAATCCATTTTAAAGGGATGATACGAATGTTGCAGTGGTTTGAAATACAACTCACGGGTCGTTATAACTTTTCCCTGAAACCGTTTCGTAACATTAACTGTGCTAACGTCGAAGGAAGACCAAACCAAAACGTCCCCGCCAAGTCGCCAGTTAATTTCTTATCCTCTGTGCAAACAGCCAATAGCTGCGTGAAACGTCAAAAAAAATGACAGACACATGAACAGATGGACAAGAAGAGAGGGAAAGAGTGTGGAGAGGAAACATAGCCAAAGAATGAAGACAGAATAAACGAGTGAAATGGTGAAAGGAGAGCTCACATTGAGGACAGACAACACACAACAATCTAAAGTGGAAACTAGAGTGAAACAGATCAGATCAGAAGGAGAGTTGAAAAGTAGTGATAGCCTGAAGGTAGAGTAATATTTCATGTGAGGGGGCAAAGTAACAAAGAAGGATACAGATACTCAAAGACAAATACTTTCACACATAGCCTACACAGACTCAAGCAGGCATGCATATACACACAAACCCCAACCCAACTACATAAGGTGCATTTTAAACATTTTTAAATATAATTTATACATTTTAGAAGTAGGTTACTCATGTAAATAGCCTGCTGTACTGACTGACTGGTGCTAGACACTACAAATCTAGGATTGCTGATAAAAAGTGCAACTTCATTGGACATGCATTTGCACTTGGTTCTGTTAAAAGTGGATGGGTCCCAATACGGAGCACAAAACTCCATTACGCATAACCTGGGTAGTGTGAACAAGGTGTTTATGCATCCTTTACGTGACCAAACACCATCAAAATGAATAGGAAGACGTTATACAAACTCATTACCTAAAAATACCTACATAATGTTGCTTTAAATAATAGGCTGTGCTGTCATACAAATACGGCATGTGACTAATTCATAAATGGAGGGATGACATTGATATGCAGATGTGAAAATGCAGCAGCTCTAATCTCCATTGTGAACTGTCTGGAGTCGGTTTCTGGAATTGTAGAACTACAGCAAGGATACCTACAGCCCAGATGTAGACAGCTGTGGAGCCAAAAGCTGCCAAGTACCCCACCCTGTTAATGTGAAGTCATGAAACCCATAGCAACATAAACATAATTATTTTGTGGGATTTTTCTGGGCTGCTGCTGGCACTGCAGATCTGACAGGCCTACTAAAAGGCATAAAATAAATGTTATGGCCATCCGTACAAATGATTTGCCATAAATTAAATGAAAAGATAAAGCATCGTAAACAATGTGGTCACATTTATATACCACTTTCAAAGTTACCAGAAAAAAGGCCTCAATGCTGCCACCTTCAGGACAAAGATGAAGAATGAGCAAACCTATCAGGAAGATGAAATGAAAAACTTGTTGATCTCGTTTGCTAGATGAACTACCTGAGAACCGTTATTTTTTCAAACAAGCAGAAAGAGTCCCAGGGCACAATGATGGAAGTAGAGTAGAGTCACGGTTTGAGATGCAGTCTTGATGATTTTTTTCCTTTTTAGATTTGTTTTTGGGCTTTTTGCCTTTAATCAGATAGGACAGTGAAGGTTTGACAGGAAATGAGATGGAGAGAGATGTTGGGGAGTTGGATCGGGAAATGACAGCGGGTCGGATTCGAACCTGTGTCCCGTGGGTGTTCAAGCCCGTATATGGTTGGGGCTACTGCTTGCGCCACAGTGTCCCCTCATTTTTCCCCTTTCATTTAATCTGGCTCATCAGATTATTTCATGGATCTTATTTGATCTGTTAAAATAAACAATTAAGTACCATATCTATGAATACATATAAAGAATATGAAACAAAAAAGACTTACATTTCTTTATTGCAGATATTCAAAACACAGCTTTGTAAAGAGCGTTGGCGGGGTGTGACTATAGCATTCAGACAAGAATAGAGAAAAGCAGGGATCCCGTCCAAACTAATCAAGGTGGGTAATTTTATTCTTTAACAGCTAAAACATTCTTCAGAAGGTTGTTTTGAATTCACCCTATAACAACCAGCAGGAAGACAGTAATTTGTACTTCACACGAACAGCTAAATTGTTACTCTTAAAAGTCACAGGCCCACCTCATGAAACTGCTGTACAGCAACAAGGAGGTCTTATCCATAGGACCAAATTGGACTAAAATGGATGAATCAGAAATAGGTTTCAGCCTCAAAATGACTTAAAACAAGGTCATTTACGTGGCATCATGTCATTAATTAACCTCATTAACGTCTTAAGCGACCCCCTACCTCATTATTCCCGTTAATTTATCAATCAACACCTCAATAACTTATTACAACAATGTAACAACTTAACATTACAACTTAGGGAAATTAACAAGCAAGCCTCAGGGTGAGCGAGCGCTGTCTAAAGGGGAGGACTGCGCCGGTTGTGCTAGGTCAGGGTCTCGTCCACAGCTGTAGAGCGTGTGTCGCTAAGCAAGATGTTGTCCACAGAAGGACTTTAGCTAGTAGTGATATGTAGTCCACAGGTGAAAGCATTACTATTGTAACTGTATGTGTGACTATGTGTGGTTGATGGACCTGACTGACAGCAGTAAGTGTATGGAGGAGAACAGATTTTTCAAGCCATGACCAGTGAAAACACATTCAGCACATCTGAAGGGTGCTGAAGCATGGGGCTTTGGAAGATGGAAGCCTTCACTGTCCAAGCAGAAGTTTCCTCTTCCACCATCTCCTGGACGTCTACCTGCTCGGAAGTTTAATAGATGGTCTGGATGGAAAGATGAGACTGACAGGTAAAGCGGCCAGTGGATTAGGAGTCCTCGGAGGAAAGCCTGGTGCGTGTTGGGGAAGCGCTGGGTGCTGTATTTCTGGATCATCACTCAGGCGCTTCTTGAATCACCCTTTACCTGAGCGACAGAAACACACACATCCACACACACACAGATAAGTCACCTATGCATGATGCCAGCGCTGATGGAGGAACATTCAGCAGGTGTAACTTGCACTTCCTCTCCCTCTCCCTTTCCTCTTTCCTTTTTCTACCTCATTATCCTTCCTCTAACTAGTACTTAACTCGCACTTACAGTTGTTACATTCCTGCACTTTTTTAAATTTCTTATGTAAAAGTAGTATTTTTTTATTGTTACACTCTCTATTGCGCGTAGCTTAATTTGTTCTCTCCTTTGTAACGTCGCTTTGGATAAAAAGCATCTGCTAATGTAAATGTAATGTAAAATGGTAGGGGTTCTTTGAGTGATGCAAGCCTAACTACTCTACTTTACTTGCTTGTACCAGCTGCAGCCAATATCTGTTTCCATGACGCTCCATGTTTTACTAGTGTGTGACTGACACTGTGATGTTTTTTTTTGAGTCTCTGTTCAATGCCAGTGTCTGTTAAGCTTTTCCGTTAAAATACCTTCCCCAATAACTACACTTAAACCAAAATGAAAAAATGTTAATTTGTGCGCCCATTTATTCCTTTCAAGTAAGAATACATGACAAACAAAAACCATAACAAGGTGATCGCCTCCTTTCCTTTATAATAGCCACAGCTAATGCAGTATACCGTTTCCTAACTGGCTGTATTAAGCTCAAAACCAGCAATTCACTGACACAGTTCATCTTGTCATTTGTTTCTTCTTACATAGCAACAACTCTCTGCAACACTCTACAACTGTTCTTGTCTTTTATTTTGGTTGCCTGCTCAGTTATACGTGATCGGTGGAGACTGGACTGGTAAGTTACCTGTTCACTGTAGGCTTGCTGCAACTCTGGAGCCTCTAGCTCCCCCTGCAGGCTCTCTGGAGTGGTGACGGGCCTCACACCTGCAGCCCGGGCGGCGCGGCTCACCGCATCAGACAGGGAGAGGTGGGGGCCATCACCCTGGGCCGTCTGAGGACGAACACACCAGGTCATATTGATCAGTGTCGATTGATCAGTCATTATCATAAATCACCAACACACCAATCAGATCAGTCTGGCAGAAGTAGTGCTTTACGGAGAAACAAGTGGCAGGAGTGATAGACATGTAACAGTTCTAAATCAATCAACATGTTGAACTGTATGCGTTTAGTGGTCTGTTTGCTGGTGTATGTGTGTAGCGGAGTGTGTGTGAGCATGTGTATCAGCGTGTGTGTGTGTGTGTGTGTGTGTGTGTGTGTGTGTATATATATATATATCTGTGACAAAGACCACGCACCTTCCTTCTCTTGGCTGGCATGCCATGAAGGTAGGCATCGGACAAAGGAGGCTGCGCCTTCATCTTCCTCTGGGACAGAAGGTCATGCCTGATGATGGGCACCCATTCCTGCAAAGATGGAGACAGATATAATACTGTTAACTACTCATGCACACGCCCACCCCCAAAAAAAAACAAACACACAAACACAACTTGCATATATGTAAACTACAGTTATAAAACAGGTGTGTATATTACACCCATATAGCTGGGCTTCAGTGAGATTGTGCCCACCTTTTGGTGTGGTGTGTTACAGTTAGCGTTTTAAGATGGTGACATTATAAAAACAGTACCGTTTTAAGATGGTGACATTATAAAAACAGAACCGGTTTGAGATGGTGACATTATAAAAACAGTGCTGGCACTGCTGTTGGATCAGTAACCAGAGATCAGCTCTTACCGGTGGGACAGATGCAACCCAGGGTTCGACCTCTGCCCCCGTCTCCTCTCTCCCAGCTGCTGCCATGGGAATGGATCCTCTGGTCTCCCTGGTCTCCCCTGACGATGCCCGGCGTGACCCCGTGCCCTCAGCTGCGTCTGCAGAGGTCAACATGGCCTCCTCTGCTGTGGTGGCAGGAGCTGGGGACATGGTCTCCTCCATCTGCGGAATATCAGGCAGTTTATATCAATAGAACTAGACGTACCGCACAGCAGTGCAGCAATATGACCACCACATACTGTGAGAGAATTAGCAAGACTATGCAACTAGGATATAAGAACTGAAAAATATTTGAAAATATATATATATATAAAAAAAAAAAAGAGAGAATCATATATCATTTAACCCTGCAAAGACTGACACATCCAATGTTAGCCAGAACATTCTAATAAAAAATAAATATATATTTTTTTTGTATCATATTTGATATAACAGGCCTTTATGACATTTCAATTTCTGCATTGAACATTACTCACTAGGTGGCGCTACTCCACAAATGAATCGTAATGAGCTGGTACGGCGCCCCCTAGAGGCCAACCTGCCATAGAGGTTTCATAATTTTTGGCCAAACAGTTTGAGTTACTGACATGTGTCAGTTGCAGGTGAACTAAATTTCATGAAATTTGGCATGCGTCAGATTTTGTGAACTTTGCACCTTTACATCACAAGATATAGGCTGATGAAGTGCTAGATTTTTGCACTGAACATTATTCTTTAGGTGGCCCTACTCCACAAATGAGTTGTAATGAGCTACAGTCATGCACCTCCGAGGCCAACTTAACATAAAACTTTTGTAATTTTTGGTGAAATGGTTGTCGAGCTATTGCCCAAAATGTGCTTCGAGCCACGCCCACTTCAGGGGGTTCTATCACAAAGGGACACGCCCACCTAGGGACACAAACCCTATATTCCGTATCAGCCATGTGGGGCCACAATCACACCAAGCTTCATCTGGATCAGTGAAGTCTAAGTATATGGCATCGTCGACCAAAAAAAAAAAAAAACCTGACAAACACTATATGACACTTTAGCGGTGGTTATTATTATATGTTGATACAAACCATACACTGGTGTAAGACCAGACACAGAAACAAGACACATGAAACAGTAATATCACAGACACTTTAAATGTCATGCAGAAAGGTTTGAAGACTGCGCGCGCGCACACACACACGCACACACACAGACACACACCTCTACATTCTGACTGTCAGCCTGCTGTTCGGCCTGGACATCTGATTCCACCCTCTGGGTTGCTTCAGTCTGACAGCACAGAGACAAACAAAAACAAACACAGAGATGTTACCATGGACGCGAGGTACAATCCTTCCACCCCCACTATGCCTTCAAAACACTCCTGACTCTGAGTGTGTTTAACCCATCTCAGCCTTCCTTGACAGAATCGTATGCGAGTACCTGTGTGTGTATGACGTAATGGTTGATGTCAGCCTCCTGTACAGGGTTGTGCTCCAGGATCACGTGCAGCCTCATGGTCATCATGCTGGTGAGCCAGTTCACCAGGCTGGGGTTCACCTCCGCAGACATCCTCCTCTGCACGCACACACACACACACACACACACACACACACACACACACACACACACACACACACACACACACACACACACACACACACACACACACACACACACACACACACACACACACACACACACACACACACACACACACACACACACACATTACACACACAGAATGTCTACACTGGTCATGAGCAGTAGTGATAGCCGCAATAATATGGTGTGAGTGTGAAATTGTGAGTGTGTGGGTGTGTGCGCGTGCTCATGAGTGTGAGTACTAACGATGCGGTGGTTGATGACAGCGGTGAGGGCTCTCTGCTCTCCTCTCAGGCAGTACAGATTGAGAGCCAGACACTCAAACAGGCCCTGGGTGCACATGTACAGAAGCCGTGGGCCAAAGGTGTGGTCTGCGGGGAGAGACAAACACTCATTAATAATGCAATTAAAAGTTAAAAGTCCAACACAAGCAGCAGTCATAAAATACTGCAAAATAAAATCCTGATTGTAGATCTCCCAGCTCCCTAGTTAACCCCTAGTTCATATTCTCTGTTTTGCTTTAGATGGATGTGTTATATGCTACCTCTACATGAAGAAGAAAGTACTGATAATCAAAAATATGCACAATCAATAAGGTCAACACACACACACACACACAAAACAGTAAAAACCAAACTATAATGTTCTCTAGGTGTTCCTCCACTAACCCCAGTGTACAGTGGAGTGGAGAGGAGTGTTTGTTTACCTGTGCAGCGCAAGATGTGTGTAGCCATGCGAGTAAACTGCTGGCGTAAGAAGGACAAGTTGGTTTGTACAATGTCCACCCCCTCACGCACGGTCACCGAGGCCTGCAGGGCACGCACACACACACACACACACACACACACAAAACAAACAATTGATGTCTCCAAAAATCTCTGGTATGTTGGGTTCGGGAAATTAATTTAACAGACCGGTTATTGCTGGCAGAGTTGAATGCAATCATGCTCCACCAAGAGGGACAGTTTGTTTGCCCAAATAATATCCAAGTTTGTAATAATAATATCTATCCAAATAACAGCCGTGTCTATTGAAGAGCAGACTAAGACAGATAACAGAACATGTGATAAGGGTTTTGTGGCTATTTGCCGTTTAGAGGTCAGGTACTTTTCCTTTACACATCAAAGGTCAACATGAATGCACTCTTAAGTGTACAGCATATCAGAGTGTGTGTGTGTGTTTGTGTTTATGTTTATGTGTATGAATGTGTGAGTGTCTCACAAAGCTCTCGGCGACGTATTCCTCAAGGCCATTGATGAGCTCCTCAGAGGCAGTCTGCAGAGGAACAAACATTTACACATACTGAAGCCTCTGCACATATTTAAGGGGGAAGGAGAGACAAGGGGACGCAGAGGGAGGGGCAGAGAGACAAGGGGACGCAGAGGGAGGGGCAGAGAGACAAGGGGACGCAGAGGGAGGGAGAGAGGGGACAAGGGGACGAGAGGGAGGGGCAGAGAGACAAGGGGACGCAGAGGGAGGAGAGAGACAAGGGACGCAGAGGAGGGAGAGACAAGGGGACGCAGAGGGAGGGAGAGAGACAAGGGGACGCAGAGGGAGGGGCAGAGAGACAAGGGGACGCAGAGGGAGAGAGACAAGGGGACGCAGAGGGAGGGAGAGAGACAAGGGACGCAGAGGGAGGGAGAGAGACAAGGGACGCAGAGGGAGGGAGAGAGACAAGGGACGCAGAGGGAGGGAGAGAACAAGGGTACACAGAGGGAGGGAGAGAGACAAGGGGACGCAGAGGGAGGGAGAGAGACAAGGGGACACAGAGGGAGGGAGAGACAAGGGGACACAGAGGGAGGGAGAGAGACAAGGGGACGCAGAGGGAGGGGAGAGAGACAAGGGGACAGAGAGGGAGGGAGAGACAAGGGGACGCAGAGGGAGGGAGAGACAAGGGGACGCAGAGGGAGGGAGAGAGACAAGGGGACGCAGAGGGAGGAGAGAGACAAGGGGACGCAGAGGGAGGGGAGAGACAAGGGTACGCAGAGGGAGGGAGAGAGACAAGGGGACGCAGAGGGAGGAGAGAGACAAGGGGACGCAGAGGGAGGGAGAGAGACAAGGGACACAGAGGGAGGGGCAGAGAGACAAGGGGACCAGAGGGAGAGAGACAAGGGGACGCAGAGGGAGGGAGAGAGACAAGGGGACGCAGAGGGAGGGGCAGAGAGACAAGGGGACACAGAGGGAGAGAGACAAGGGGACGCAGAGGGAGGGAGAGAGACAAGGGTACGCAGAGGGAGGGAGAGAGACAAGGGGACGCAGAGGGAGGGGCAGAGAGACAAGGGGACGCAGAGGGAGGGAGAGACAAGGGACGCAGAGGGAGGGAGAGAGACAAGGGGACGCAGAGGGGAGAGAGACAAGGGGACACAGAGGGGAGAGAGACAAGGGACGCAGAGGGAGGGAGAGAGACAAGGGACACGGAGGGAGAGAGACAAGGGGACGCAGAGGGAGGGAGAGACAAGGGGACGCAGAGGGAGGGAGAGAGACAAGGGACGCAGAGGGAGGGAGAGAGACAAGGGGACGCAGAGGGAGGAGAGAGACAAGGGGACGCAAGGGAGGAGAGAGACAAGGGGACGCAGAGGAGGGAGAGACAAGGGGACGCAGAGGGAGGGAGAGAGACAAGGGGACGCAGAGGGAGGGAGAGAGACAAGGGGACGCAGGGAGGGAGAGACAAGGGGACACAGAGGGAGGGAGAGAGACAAGGGGACGCAGAGAGGAGAGAGACAAGGGGACGCAGAGGAGGGAGAGACAAGGGACGCAGAGGGAGGGAGAGAGACAAGGGGACGCAGAGGGGAGGGACGAGAGAGAGACAAGGGACGCAGAGGGAGGGAGAGAGACAAGGGACGCAGAGGGAGGAGAGAGACAAGGGTACGCAGAGGAGGGAGAGACAAGGGGACGCAGAGGGAGGAGAGAGACAAGGGGACGCAGAGGGAGGAGAGAGACAAGGGTACGCAGAGGGAGGAGAGAGACAAGGGTACGCAGAGGGAGAGAGACAAGGGGACGCAGAGGGAGGGAGGACAAGGGACGCAGAGGGAGGGAGAGACAAGGGGACGCAGAGGGAGGGAGAGAGAGAAGGACAGGAAGGAGTGCAGTGGAGCAGTAGAGGTCTACGAGGCAGATGGGATGGAGAAAGGGATGAGAGAAAGAAAAACTATACAGTGGAGAAAAGGAACTTCCAGAGCTGCTGCATGTGTGTGCTTGTAGTCTGGAGAATGAGGAGAAGTAGAGGAGGAAAAAAAGAGAGGAGGAAAGAGAGCAGTGGAGTGGAGGGGAAGAAGAGGAGTAGAGAACCCGAGAGGAGGGGATGAAGAGGAGTAGAGAAGAGCAGAGGGGAAGAGGAGTAGAGAAGAGCAGAGGAGTGGAGTAAGGAAGAGGAGTAGAGAAGAGCAGAGGAGTGGAGGGGAAGAAGAGGAGTAGAGAAGAGCAGAGCGCGGCTCACGTTGATGTTGGGGTCGGTCGGCTCGCGGCCCTGCAGGTAGTGCTCTCTGAAGAAGGCGCTGAGCTGCGGCTGGATGCGGCTGAGGGGCTGCGAGTTGCCGTGCAACAGGAGCACCATGTCAACCATGGAGAAGCTCTGACACACCAGGGACAGCAAATCGCCAAAGAACCCTAAAACCAAGCACAACAACAGGCACACATTACCTACTGGGTGGCAAGAAGCAAGCACACTTCCAGACTGAAATAGGTATCGGTAGGAACAAGTGTCTAGGGTCTTGTGTGTGTGTGTGTATATATATGTGTGTGTGTATGTGTGTATATATATCTGTGTGTGTGTGTGTATGTGTGTGTATGTGTGTGTGTGTGTGCGTGTATGTGTGTGTGTGTGTGCGTGTATGTGTGTGTGTGTGTATATATATATATCTGTGTGTGTGTGTGTGTGTGTGTGTGTGTGTGTGTGTGTGTGTGTGTGTGTGTGTATATATATATAATATATATATCTGTGTGTGTATGTGTGTGTGTGTGTGTGTGTGTGTGTGTGTGTGTATATGTGTGTCACAGGTCTGACTACTAGGGTCATGCGTAACTAACCGACGGCGTCTCCAGAGCCAGGCGTGAAGAGGTTGCTGGTCTGGGAGAGGCGCTGGATGAACTGGGCGATGCTCTCGCTGCTGCCCCCTCCGGCCCCCAGGGAGCCCAGCAGCGTGGAGAGCACGCCCTGCACGATGCCCGTGAACAGCTCCGGGCTCAGCGTCTCGCCACCAGGGGGCGCTGCAGACGGCGGCGGTGGGGCGGATGGCTGCTGGGAGGAGGAGGGTGGGGGGGCGGTGGTGGGTGGGGGTGCGGAGGAGGAGGCTGGAGGAGGCGGCTGCTGTCCCGGGGGAGGGAAGACCGGCTGGTTGGCCTGAAGGAGAGAAGGAGAGGAGGAAAGAGCAGGAGCCAGATAGAAGGAGGAGAGGAGAGAAAAGAATAAAGGGGAGGTGAGTGACATAAACAGAGATTTCTGACAGATATTGGAAATGCTGGAGCAAACATATCACAAGGATAAAGAACATGTGACGCGTGATTGTGTGCATGCGATATGTGTATGATGTGCACGCGTGCCATAGAACATGACTGAACATAAGACGTGTGCCTGTGTGCCTGTGTGCCTGTGTGCCTGTGTGCCTGTGTGCCTGTGTGCCTGTGTGCCTGTGTGTCTGTGTGTCTGTGTGTCTGTGTGTCTGTGTGTCTGTGTGTCTGTGTGCCTGTGTGCCTGTGTGCCTGTGTGCCTGTGTGCCTGTGTGCCTGTGTGCCTGTGTGCCTGTTCACTGACCTGCATGAACTCAGACATGCCCTGCAGGAAGGCAGGGACTCCAGGCACAGTGACTGTGATGGATGGGGAGGCTCCTTGTCCCGCCCCTCCCGCAGCAGCCACGCCCCCCAGCAAAGAACCCAATAGCTGGGCCAGATTCCCATCCACGGCCCCGCCTTCCTGGGGCAGCCCCGCCCCCTCCGGAGGCTGGGGGCCGCCCTCTGAGGTCCCGCTGCTCTGGGTGTTGGGGGTGGTGGGAGGAGGAGGAGCAGCTGTATTGGAGAAAGAAGAAGAGGAGGAGGAGGAAGAGGAGGAGGAGGAGGTGGAGAAGGAAAAGGAATGAGAGGAGGAGGAGGAGGAGCTGGACGTGGGTTCACCTGAAGCAGAGTACAAAACAGATATGAGCGATCTTCCAAGGGAAACATATGCACACTCAAACTACACATTAAACACGCACACGCACGCACGCACGCACACACGCACGCACGCACGCACGCACACTCAAACTACACATTACACACGCACACGCACACACACACACACACACACACACGCACGCACGCAGGCAAAATCAAGTGTAGCTGACCTGTTTGGACCGGCAGGAGCAGCTGCCCCACCAGGCCTGATACCATCTGACTGAGAGGAGAGGGGGCTCCAGGAACACCCTGCTGGGGCAACACACACAATCATTATTCACATAGGCACACACACACACACAGATTCACATAGGCACACATATTCACACACACACATATCCACATACACAGGCACACATATTCACACACACGCAAACATATTCACACTCTCCTTTGCATGTCCACTGACGTAAATGTCTCTGTGTTCCAACTGAGTCTGTTCAACCCGTCTATTTAGTTGTCTGGATCTGGTTACCCATGCCTGTGTCTACCTATTGCTTTACGGGGTTTGACTCTCCACATATCAGACTATTTTACAATGCTTTCACTGCTCCACATGTCTGTGTGTCTGTGTGTCTGTGTGTCTGTGTGTCTGTGTGTCTGTGTGTCTGTGTGTCTGTGTGTCTGTGTGTCTGTGTGTCTGTGTGTCTGTGTGTCTGTGTGTCTGTGTGTCTGTGTGTCTGTGTGTCTGTGTGTCTGTGTGTCTGTGTGTCTGTGCTCACCTGTCCAGGTTGCTGTCCTGGGGCGGGGGTGGGCACACTTGCCCTCAGGTTGATGGTGGCTGTCCTGGTGGTGGGCTGCGGGATGCGCGGGGCGAAGGATGGCCGCGTGATGACCACCCGGGCGTGGGGGTGGGGGTGGGGTGGGGGCACGGGAGCCTCCCCGGTCGGGGGCACATGCACATGCTGCTGGCCCGGGTGGCCGCCTGGGTGGCCGCCCGGGTGGCCGGCTGAGGCGGCGGCTGCCATGGCAGCGGCCTGCTGGGAGATCTGGTGCACGATAGCCTGCATGAACTCAGGGGGGAGACCTGGGATGTGGAGGGGAGAGGGGGCACCTTTAGAGAGACCAGCACAGCACCGCACAGCACAGCACAGCACCCTTTACTACACCTACAGCACAGCACACCACCCTTAACTACACCTACAGCACACCACCCTTTACTACACCTACAGCACACCACCCTTTACTACACCTACAGCACAGCCTTTACTACACCTACAACACACCACCCTTTACTACACCTACAACACACCACCCTTAACTACACCTACAACACACCACCCTTAACTACACCTACAGCACAGCACAGCACAGCACAGCACACCACCCTTTACTACACCTACAACACACCACCCTTAACTACACCTACAACACACCACCCTTAACTACACCTACAACACACCACCCTTAACTACACCTACAACACACCACCCTTAACTACACCTACAACACACCACCCTTAACTACACCTACAACACAGCACCCTTTACTACACCTACAACACATACACAAACACACTCTCCACAAGCGTTACAGCACTATTTTGCACACATACTCCTCATCTATAACTACAAAAACACACACACCCTTAATCTTCATCCATACACAGACAATAAGCATTGGGTTAGGGGTTGGTCTGTTGTGTTTTGCTCACCTGCATGTCCGGCGGCGGAGGCGTTTGGTTGACCCGCTGCCTGTGGCCCCACACCTGAATCTACTCAACAAGAACACATCAACAGTGGATTATGAGCAAGGGTCAAGAGGTCAAACTATCCATTCTGTAATAACATTCAAGTATTTTACTATGATTGGTCAGATAGGCAACTACATATTCAAATCCATGACAGTAGTTTAAGCACAAATATGTAGGACTACTGTTGTGTTGGTGACTGAGAGAGTATGTGTGTGTGTGTGTGTGTGTGTGTGTGTGTGTGTAGTTGAACACACCATCCAGGTTCATCTGCATCATGACGACTGGCTCCATGGTCTGGTGTGTGATTCTGATGACCCGTGGCCCAGCCTGAGGCTGCCCCTGCTGATTGGTGGCATTGGGCTGTTGGGGTGGGGCCTGACCCTGGTTCTGCTGATCTGATTGGCTGGTAGGTTGAGTGGATTGGGGTTGCCCGTCAGTGGCAAGTCTCCCATTGGACGTCATTGTAACTGAAGTCCCAAGGTTCATCTGCAGTAGTAAAATCAAGAGATCTCATCATATCACTTACATTCAGCAGTACCCATTATGCCTTCTTCTACACAGCTGCACTCAAAGACTTTTGGTGTTTTTTTTTTTTTTTTTTTTTTACAAATAACTGCTGTGTAAAATCTGAAAACTTCCGCAAACAAAAATACGCTGTTCCTGGTATCACTCAGTGCAGTGCTCCTGATAACTCTGGGAGTTAGTTTTGTTCAACATCCTCATGTGGATCGGATCGGTGCGCCACTATTTACTAGTCAAACGTTCCTGGAGTTTCAGAAGGGCCAGCAGGAGGGCGCTGTGACTCACCGGAATGGGGATGTGGGGCACTCCACCCTGCAGCAGGACAGGGGAGGTGTAGTGGGAAATGGGCCGCACCACGTGGAGATGGCGGGGGGGCTGAGCAGACAGGTTGCAGCGCAGGTCGCTCAGGTTGACCAGCGTGTTACCGAGGAGACGCAGGGACTCCCCCACGAGGTTGAGCGTGCGTTGGTCCTCCTCTCGCTCCTGTGTCTGTGGTGAGGGTGACAAACAAAGACATCAGCAGGACGTTCAGCAAAACATGCTCTGACGTGACAGAGGAAGACCATGTTCACAGAACCATAGCTATCTCATCATCACTGTAAAAGCATTCACGGAATTCCATCAGTGTTTCGGCTGGCTGGCTGGCTGGCTGGCTGGCTGCAGTAAGGGCATCTGGAGGTCTGTGAGGTGCAGGGTTTTGGCCGGTCTGACAGGTGAGGGGCTGTGTCTCTTACATTGTTGTTGTAGTCGGCAGAGGTGGCTGCTCCCAGGATGGAGTGGGTTCTCTCCATAAATGGACGAAGGCGCTCCTCAAGCCTCCTCACCTCTGACAGGACCTCCACCAGCTCAGCAGGGCTGGGGTGACTGAAAGGAGCGAGAAAAGGAGGGAGGGAGTGAGGGAAGGAGCGAGAGAGAGAGAGAGAGACACAGACAGAGAGAGGAGTTTAGCTAATCAAATCAGGAGCAGTGTTGACAGGGACAGCAAGCTCTCATACTTTCTTTAGAACATCATCTAGCAAAGGAGAGGTGAAGTCATTTGTGGCTTGGCACTCAGATAGTGGGAAAAACCCTGTGCAAGCTGGAGCTGTGCCACAAGCTGGGGTGTGGTGTGGTGTGGTGTGAGAAGTTAGGAATGTTTATACAGTGATTTCAGGAATGGTATTTTTTAAGGGGCTGTAGCTGTTAGCTGTGCCACAAACTAGGGTGTGGTGCGATGAGTTAGGAATGTGTGCTATGAATGTTTTCATGGTGATTTCATGAATGGCATTTTCAAGGTGCTGCAGCGTCATGGGAAACCGTCATTGGAAATGTGGGTGTCTTACTTGGGTCCAGATGGGGCGGTTCCCTCTGTCTGAGTGGTAGTGGTGGAGGAGGAGGAGGAGGTGGAGGAGGAAGAGGTGGTGGTGGAGGAGGAGGAGGTGGCAGTGGTGGAGTCTGTAGCTGGTGGGGGGGCTGGAGGAGAGGTGTCCATTGGTTGAGCAGCAGGAGAGGAGGACGGAGGCGGTGCTGAGGGCTGACTGGCAGATGCTTCAGGTGCAGGGGCCTGATTGGCTGATGCTTCAGGTGCAGGGGCCTGATTGGCAGTTGCCTCAGGCTGCTGGCCCTGAAAGACAAAACAAAGGGAGCTATAACCATGGCAACACAAAAACAAACAACCCCACCCATACAGACTTTACTTGGGAGGTTGAATATGTGATAGCCAGGCAGCTTATGCTTTCTTCATCTGACAGGGGGAGATCTCGTAAGAGGGTTACAGAGTGAATCACCAGCCTATTACTGATTGGCTGACAAGATCCACAGTGTGTGAATATGAGTATCTGATTGGCTGAGTGACGTGTATGTACATCTGACTGGCTGCACATACCTCTAGTCTGTTGATCACTGATTGGATGTCTCTCAGCAAATTCTCAGCCAGCTGCAGCCGGAGTCTGGGCTCGCTCTGCACTGATTGGTCCAAATTGATGTGCAAGTCCACTGAACCATTACTCTAACAGAAAGAAAGGGAGAGAGAAAGATGGAAATGAGTTGAGAGCCAAAGCCGATTCAGTTCCATCAGTGACAATGTCATCAGCAGCCCCTTGCAAGAGGGCTGTTTCTATGGCAACAGGACTAACCCCGGTGCTGGTGCTTACACGGGTTGAGCGGCCCGCCTCTCCAACTCCAGCCATCATCTGCTGCACAGACATCTGGGAGAAGACAGACAGAGGACACATATATATACACACACACACACACACACACACACACACACACACACACACACACACACACATTAAGTGCATGTCCAAAAACACAGCCAAACTAAGCACATACATGTTTATGCACCGTACATAGTATACACAAGGCCAAGCGCACACACACCTGGATCTGCTGGGGGTCCATGATGTTGACGGGCAGGTTGAAAGTGCCCAGCATGACATAGCTGTTGCCATTGCGATCATGTGGGCCGCCCTGGGGGCCGGAGGTGGAGGAGGCTGAGGCGGAACTGCCCTCCGCACCCCCAGATGAGCCCGGCACGCCGCCGCCGCCACCACCCGACTGAGTGGTCTGAGGAGGGGCACGCTCCACAAGATGGATGACTTTACCATCCACATCTAGGAGAGGAGGGAGGCAGGAGGGGAGAGGAGCATAGAGGAAAGAAGGAGGAGATGAGAGAAGAGAGGAGGAAAGGAGAGGAAAGGATATGTAGCGTGAATAAGTCAGTTTCCACTGTTATATTTTGGTTTCTTGAGTGTGCAGAATGCTGCAGAGTTGAGGGGATAGCATTATGAATCCAGCCAAAAGACTTGACCTGTGGTGATATGAGCTCTTAATCATCTACACACAAAAGGACTCTAAATATGTTGCAAATGTAAAATGATTTTATGTGTGAGTCTCACTGTTTTCTGTCAGTGTAGGCATGTGAAAGTGAGACTCTTTGTGCCTAATCACTGTGTGTGTGTGTGTGTGTGTGTGTGTGTGTGTGTGTGTGTGTGTGTGTGTGTGTGACTCACTGTACTCAGTCAAAGTCCTATCATCCTGCAGCACACGGCCCTGGTAGATGAGTCTTTGCTTGTCCACTGGGATTTCCACTGAGGCAGCGATGTGCTCCTTAAACTCCCTCACAGTCAGCTGCAGAAAGCACCAGGGTGAGGGGATACTACATTTATACCATTTATACAACACAAGTTCTAGAACTGTTCTAGTTCTTTACAACTAGGTGCTGGACGGAGAGATGGGCCTTACCTCTCCTCTCACTTTGTAACTCCTGCTCTGGGAGTCCAGAGTCTTCACTGTGACTTCTATAGTAGTCGTCTCTTCCATAGCTCTCTAACAAAACAAAAAAAAGTCAGAAATAAAGAATGAAATTCTCCAAAATCCTTTCCCATATAAGTCAATTGGCTGATTATAGCACAAAAAGCTGTCAAACTGCCAAAGACGATTTATGTTCCAAATAGCTACTTTCATGATTGAGATAAACTGTAATGTGGTTAAATCTGTCAATAAATCACAATCACAGCTTTCCCTGTGACTAAAGTGTTGACATACTTTGAAGGACAAGTAGAACAAGTACAAATGTTTGAAATGTTCAGCCCAGATCAACAACTCAAGAATGCTATGAGCTGTTCTATCGTATCGATGTGGGAGAACGCGTCACACAGTTTAAATGTCATCTGCTAGGAAATGACAATCATACTCCACAAACTACACAATATTTTCGTAAGACTTCACAGCACAATTCACGAGTGAACTGCTGTTTCACTTTAGTGCAGGGACACGTATCTAACAGATATTCCTCACTACGCTGTAAACAGGAAACTGAAAGCAACCGATAAGCATTAGCTTGGTTTTGTGTAAAAAAATGATCCGACAATCAATCAATTGCATTCACGATGACGGCATCGACTACATTATGAGATTATATAACTCCATCCATACTTAGCTTGTCTGATAAACTGCTGCTTAGCAGACAAGCTACATACCCGATGAAGCCAAGTTTAGCCAAATCAACTTACCTTCTGTTATCACAGTCGATGTGTAGCTAGCAACCTAGCTAGCTAGCTAATCCCAATTACCTGCTTGAGAGATAACGTTAGCTAACGTTAATCCAGGTACACGTTCAGTCTGTCAGAAGTTTACAACAGTAACGACAGAAGTGTCAGAACTAAACTCAAGCTATTTTCAGACGCTTAGAATACCGAATAATTATATTTTCTCACATATGCTTTGTTCATATTCCGGCGAAAGAGTTAGCTCTGTGGTTAGCCACTTCAGATAATGCGACAGCAACAGTAAAAAGCCCCCGTGACGTATTTCCTTGAAAGTTGTCTACTGCAAGTGCCTGAAGCAAAATGTTGAGTGCTAAAGAACAGGCCCATTTATGACTGGATTTGTAACGTTTTCCTTCAATTTTTGGCAATTCCACGTCCATTGTGTATCATAACCATGGTAACATCTTCTGTATGTAGGCCTATATGAATATAAAGGATTCAGTGTGTGAGGGTTTTGTAATATCTTTCAACACTGTAATAGACGGAAAGAAGGAAAGATAGATAGGTAGATAGATAGATTACTTAATTTATGCCCAAAGGTTTTGCAGTGTTGCAGCAGAAATTCACATGAATCACAAAATACACATAACCTACATAAAATCACAAAACACAAATAACTGACACACAATACAAAACAGTAAAACAGCATTAACAAATTGATGTGTTGTAATCCAGAAGCTGCTGTTAAAGTCAATAGAAAGTATCAGAACGATTTACACAAGAACGCAGACAGGGCTGCTCTTCATCGCCCCTGCTGTTCAATGTCAGTATTAAGCCACTGGCACAGCTAATCAGAGACAACAGTAACATAAAGGGGCTGTCATTGTATGAAGAATATGTATTTTTATTTCTATCAGAACCTGCAACAATCACCCCATACTTAAAGGACCTTATTTCCATATATGGGTACTTCTCAGGTTATGAAGTAAATAGGGGGTAGAATCCAATGAACAGGTAAACTCCAGAATGGATTTAAATGGTCTACAAATGGCATTAAATTACAAAAGCATAATCCATAACAACACTTCTCCTGTCTCTATTAGGACGTATATTTTTAACAAAACATAAAGAATGGAATAAAGTCCTGGAGTTGACTCCAATTAAAGGGTTCTCGATTAACTTACAAACAGGTAATGGGAATAAGAAAGTATGTCATCTTTACCAAATATTTTGAATCTGAATAATACATTAGAGATAAAGGGGAGATGGGAAATCGACATGAAGAGGTGTTTGAGGCCCTTAAAGAAGAAAGTGAAAGGAGGCACTTCTAACAGTAATACCGTCAGGCATTGATGGAAGAGCTAAGATGTTAATATTGCTATCAGCAGCAATTAAATGTATCACAATTAAGTGCTTAAAATCTGACCATGTACAATGTATGGATTGAAGAAGTATGGGAAACCTATCAGAAGTCTTATAGAAATCCTATATATGAATGTTTTATTATTCTACTCATATTCTAATCATCTGTGGTGTCCCTTAGTGTGCAATTTATGTCTGTGTGTCTCAGTGTTCCTCAGTGATAAGGATTGGGGTGTTTTGGTTGTCTGGTAAGGATTGGGGTGTTTTGGTTGTCTCGAAGGCCATAAGGCCGTTCTAACTCCTCAGTGCACCTGGACCCAGGGTGACCCACATGATCCGAGCTCTGTGCGGAACACTCCTCTATTTTCACTGATTGAACACTTTCGAGTCAGGTTTGTCCCCTGTCTAGTTAGAAAAGTGAGACTCTAAAAAGACATGAGCATCTTCCTGTGAATCTTGCCTGGCTGTGCAGCTGAATAAAGCCTGTGTCCTGATTGAACGCCATTGGCCAAATTAATAGGAGTTTTTGTTTTGTTGGTTGCTTTCTGATCTACATGGTCTCAAATTCATCCCAGCTTACTATTAATTATATTTAAAAAGCTGTTATTTTTTATTAAAAAAAAAACAGGCATACCTGTAAACTTGGAGTTATCTTTTTTAGGCTGTTCTCTGTTTTATATGCTGCTATAATATGAACCAGAATATATATAATATTATAATAATGAACCAGAAGAATACTGGTGCATGACAAGGCGCAATTTTTTGATCAGCGCATACATTAGGATTATTGTTGTAATGATTTATTTTGTGTGCACAAATTGCAAAATCAAATTGCAAATCTGCAGCATGCTCAAACTGAGATTTTGCTAAAAGGTGTTCCTGTTTCAGATATCGTACAAATTTGAAAAAAAAAAAAACTGAAAATGACCAAAGGTTCATTCACGAAATATTAATTGTAATAACAATTTAATCAGAACTATTCATTTGGCCATCACTGTACATTTAAATGCTGGTGAACGCTCAATAAAAACTCACACAATGCATTTGGAGTTGTAAGGCTCAGCTAAATGGTTCAGACAGTTAGGAAACTAGTGTTATTGTGGCTCCGTTTACCTAGCCTAATTTTC
Organism: Clupea harengus; assembly: GCF_900700415.2. NCBI lineage: Eukaryota > Metazoa > Chordata > Actinopteri > Clupeiformes > Clupeidae > Clupea > Clupea harengus. Next base: position 7,845,561 of record NC_045170.1, on the reverse strand, counting down.
CTCCTTGCCAAGTTATGATCTCAGGTGGAATGACGGTTTCTTTCAGTTCAATTGTGCCACACCCAGTGTTATATAATGACATTTTAGATGTCAAGCCTGTATCTATGGCTAGATGTGACATGTTTCTTTTCTGTATACTCTAACGTATGGCCTTCTTCAAGCGAAGGTAAATAGGCTAGACCTTTGAATAAATGTAGTGAATAAAGTGCGTAACTTCATTTCTGCGAAACCTTTGGGAATCCTCTAATCTGTCTTGATTTTTAGAAAAAAAAGCAACCCCCATGATTGATGTGAACTTTTGAGCTGGCCGCATCAAGCTGAACACAATTTATCTTTTAGGACCAAAGGAAGGACGAGGATGACTACGAAGATTGCCAGGGGAAGTTGGTAATTACGCCGCTGTGATTTTTTCCAGGACGCACCTACAATTACCCGAGTTATGTCTGTCCGCCCACCAGAGAGAAGAGTTGGGCAAGCCGAGACGGCGCTCTGGGTGTGGCGAGGAGTGAGAGGCGTTGCTTTTCTCAATTCGAGTGTAAAATGTTTGACGGAAGAAAACTCTTGCTGACATCCATAACTTCTACCGTTTCGAATGTCTGTGAGTATAGGCCTATTTTTAGCGTCTCAGGAACGTGTTCAAGAAGAAAACAACAACAAGACCACTCGGAACTCAAGTGTCGTTACGAGGAAGTGTCGTACAGACACGCGCTGCCTCATATCAACCTGTGTTAAGGCTTTAGATTCATTTGTGTACTGAACAGCCACGAAGGAGCAGAGATCATGACGGAACAGGTGGAGAAGTCGCTATAAGGTATGGACCTATTTGTGCGGGAACCTTCTAAAACATGTCCTCTCCTGAAACAACGACATCATAGGTTATACTTTGTCTTTATTTTCGTTTTACCTGCAATAATCGTGTTTATAAGTCGAAGGCGAAGAGGGCATGTTTACACTTGAAGGAGAACATATCTCGGGACACTAAATTGATACAGCTGACAGTTCGGGCAGGCAATTTAGCTAGTCTAAATGACAAGTATTTTCTGACTTAAAGGAATGTGCGCAGTTCAGTGCAATTCCTCTAATTTTGCTGACAGCAGAGTCAAAGGACTGTGAACTCACAAACGTGCGGGTTGGCACTCGAGTCTACTCGGGAGGCTATTTCATGTATAGATTAAACACACTGCTGTACGCATCAGCTGTAACTCTACAACTGCGCAATTGACCTATGCCCCGTTGTAATGCAGCCAGAATAATCTCTGTGTACAGAGTAACAGTAGCAGTACAGATACCTCATAAAGTGGTGCTTCTGATATTTAATTGCCATTTTCCTGTCATCTGTTCTGTTCTCATTTTCCATCAGCTCTGCCATTCTTTCACCCTTCTCTGCATCTCTCTTGGCATTTTCCCTTCCCCTCCTTTTTGTTCTTCCCTCCTCTCTCTCTACCGCCCCGCTCATGTCTTCTTCCATGGCTTCTTCAGTCATGCGGCGCTTCAGCTCAGAGGGGTCACTCCTGGACCTGGATGTATTGCCATGGCGACGGGTGGCGCTTAAGACAGCAGAAGAGGCACAGGAGGGCCTTGGTGTAGGCATCTACACGCCAGACCACAGCCCTCCGAGGTCACCTGTCCCAGTCATGACTACTCCGAGGGGAGGTCGTGGGGGTGCTGGCCGAGAGCTGGTGAAGGAGCACAGCATGAGCGTGGAGAACATCCATGTGCTGGACAAGGCCCCCAATGATCTGCAGTTGCTGTCACTGAACGAGAGCTACCGTGCCTACAGCGACGGCCAGCTGGCCCCGGCCCCCGCGGGCAGCAGAGAGAGTATCGGCCGCGATGCCCCACCATCTCCAAGCGGCTCCAAATGCAACCCCCTCTCCAACACGAGCCTGCACCGCAACCAGGCCAGGGCACGACTCTCCGCCGCTAAGCTCCACATCAAGAGCCTCTTCTCCACGGTAACGCTATACTTGGGCACACTGAACGGTGTTTCAGAGTTTTTGTCTGTGTGTATGATTGTTTGTGAATGCTGAGTGGATTAACCTTCTCCATCACAAACCAGCTTTTCTTGTCCATTGGTCATGCTTGGGTCATCAGATAACACGTACTAGAAGATCAGGCCCAAAGCCCTCTTAGAATACAACTTTTTTTTCACACAAACAACCAAAACAATGGAACTTGTAAGACGATTCCATTTATTAGGCTACGGCTGTACTTTGTTTACCTTTCACCAGAAATATCAGCATTCCATTGCATGTCAGACACTCTGTATTCTACCCGTGTTACAGGATTTTCTGTAAATATTATCAGAAATATCCAACTCTTGCTTACCAAACATTTACTCTGTTGTTTCCGGAGTAACCATTTATAGATGGGTAAATGTACAAATGTGTTAGTGCGAGTTAGTGTGCAGGTGAATGTTAGTGGGTGTGACTCAGGTTTCAATATATGAGTGTATAGTTCGGCATTCAAGTGTGTGTATATGTTTTTTTATGTGAGGTTCTGGTGTGTTTGTGAATTAACATTGGATTCGCGTCAGTCCATATGAGGAGAGGTGAATGTCACCAAGACGTTACATCAGTCTGTCACCAAGACTGTCACAATGCACACACCCTGTGGTAATATTGTGCATTCTTCAGAAATGATAAAGCTACTGGATACAATATAGCCTAACCACATAGTGACATGAATGTTAAGTAGACCGTGGAGAACATAGGGTCTACTGCATCACATCTGTATGACTGAAAATAGTCCACAAATGTGTGTGTGTGTGTGTGTGTGTTACAGATGGTGGAAAAGATGTGTGTATGTTTTGTTTCACAACTGTGTTCCTAATGTAATCTTTTCTAGTCACAGAGTCCCCACTCCTCCCACTCAAACCTAGCTGCCACTGAGCAGAAGAACAGCGCTACCAGGTAATTACCCCTAACTCTTAGAACCTACCAGGTAACTAACCCTAACTCTTAGAACCGTCACAGATGAGCAGCACCAGTAGGTGCTCCTAGGTATCATATAAATCAGCCATGGTCCAACCAAGGCAACTTTAGCTTTTCATTGCAGCAGATCAGATTTTCTCCTCTCCCGATTCCTGAGTTTCATTATACCAGTTCAAATGTTGTATTGAAATGACGTGACTTCACTCTGATTCTGTGAAAGAAAAAAAACAGAATGACAGTGTTGCAGTACCACACTGTGGAAATGCAGTGGTGTCCCAATTGTAAAAAGTACACATTTTCACGCATTGAACCACCGGCTTTTCCTGTTAATAGTTCTCTTTTTTCCCCTCCCCTCTACGCTGTGTATGACCTCTTCCTTACATTTATCTGTCTTTGCGTCACTTTCATTCCAACAGCCCCAAGTGAAAGCACATTCTCTACTTATGGTAATCAACCTTATCATAAACCAGCAAGTCCACAGCTGACTTGTAAAACCGGTGCTCTCCTCTCCACCCACTACTTTTTCCATCACTCTCTCGCTAAACGAGAGAAAGGTCCGTTAAAACCTATGAGAATATGCTATTTGCAATACTCATAACACAAACAGGTTGTATAGAACTGGCATGTATGTGTTACTAAAATTGAACATTTTCCTGATCTATCTCCTTCTGTATTATTCCATCCTTGCATTGTTACCTCTCTCTATCTCTCTCTCTCTCTCTCTCTCTCTCTCAGTACCACGGAGAGGCGATCGCGTTTGCCCTTCCTGAAACAGTGGAGTCAGGTGGGCCACTCCAGAGCGCGACTTTGCCGGGAGGAAATGGAGTCTTGGGCGCTGTCGCTTAGCAACCTGCTGTCCAGCCGCAGTAAGTAACCGCTTATGGCAGTTTCTGACAGAGGGAACAAGTGAGGGAGAGAGAATGATTGTGCTGTGGTGGTTTTGGCTGATGAATGGGCTGCTGGGAAAGGTCAGGAGTCACTGTATGGTGTTTTCAGCTTTTGCTGAGAAATCTGGTCTGTTGTCACCCGCTTACTGTGGTCCTTACATCACCTCCTCAATGAATCAACTTTGATTGAGAAAACCACAGTGAGTAAGAAAGCAGATGGGGAACATTTAATCTGAACTCTTATCCCTTCTCCTTCAGCTTGAGAAGAGATAATAGTATATAGTGGTATAATAATATAGCATAGTCTGCTGTCAGTAAATGTTTTACTTTTGCAAAATACTGTATGTTGGTGAGTTGTGTTGTTTAAAAGTCCCATATTCCATGAGTACCATATTCTCTGCCAAGCTTGTGAGGTCACTGCTTGTGCCTGTGTGCCTGTGTGTGTGCGTGTGTGCCTGTGTGTGTGTGCCTGTGTGTGTGTGTGTGTGTGCCTGTGTGCGTGTGCCTGTGTGTGTGTGTGCCTGTGTGTGTGCCTGTGTGTGTGTGTGTGTGCCTGTGTGTGTGTGTGTGTGTGTGCCTGTGTGTGTGTGCGTGTGTGTGTGTGTGTGCCTGTGTGCGTGTGCCTGTGTGTGTGTGTGTGGGAATGGTCCAGCTGTGCTCCCACACCCCTATCAGTTCTTTTGAGTGTTTCTCCTCATGCAGACACTCTGGGTGTTTTAATCCCTTTGGCTTTTGTTTCGCAGCGGGTCTGTCTGTGTTCGGGGCCTTCCTGCGCTCCGAGTTCAGCGAGGAGAACCTGCAGTTCTACCTGTCGTGTGAGCAGTACCGCCACAGCTCCAACAACTTCAGCCTGCAGCGCCGAGCCCGAGACATCTGTGCCACCTTCATCCAGCCAGGGGCGCCTAGAGAGGTAACGCCAACACACCCTTCACAGCCGCACCAACACACACAGTTAACAGGAAAAACTCCCCTAACACACAACACCTCAACATTTAATACCCAGCTCACCAGGGTTTTCTGCCTTGTTCTGGTCTGGTCTGTCTCCTCCAGGTCAATCTGGACAGCAAGACTCGTGAGCTAACTCTTCAGCTGCTCCAGGCGCCCTCCCACACCTCCCTCTCTCAAGCACAGAAGCGCATCTACTCCCTGCTGGACACAGACTGCTACCCACGTTTCCTACAGTCACAGATCTACACGTCACTGCTGCAGGATGCTGACTAATTCTCTCTCTCTGTGTGTGTGCGTGTGTGTGCGTGTGTGTGTGTGTGTGTGTGAGAGACAAGCACTGCTTCATAAAATGGCACATCTACCTCTCCCTGCTGCAGACTGCCTAGTAGATGGGGGTGGGGGTGGGGGTGGGTGTGGGTGTGGACAGAGACTACTGAGTGACCTGGCATTAGTTGAACTTTGGGAGGTCACTGGAACGGTGTAGCTCTGTGTGTGTGTGTGTGTGTGTGTGTGTGTGTGTGTGTGTGTGTTCGAGCAGTGAGTGTTGAAGGTATGAAGGGTGTGGAGCCCATCTTCACCCAAACCCTCCAACCACCCCACCGAGTACAGAGTGCATGATGGTGTGAGGAAAGGAGGAGGAGGAGGAGGAGGAGGAGGAGGAGGAGACGACGACGCATGGGAACGACACTGGAGGGACTCTGCACACCCAGCACTAATCATTAAACAGAATCGCCATGGCACCCACTGTTGCTACGGTCTAGCGAGCAGAAGCGGAGGAGCGTGCTGACGGGATGGAAAAACACGCCAGGCAAGACTCACCTGTGCAGGCATAGTCAGGCACTAAAAGTATTTAAAATTTTCCCCTAAAATTCCCCACCGTTTTAAATTCAAGTTGAACTTCTCGCGACCTGATATGACCAAACACCCCAGGAGCTGGACAGCGGCCTTCGCACTGTTCTTTTCTAATCTCGGTTAAAGTATATTTTTTCTGTGTGTGTGTGTGAGTTAAACCATGTGAAAGATAAACATTTAGAAATAAATCATTTTTGTAAAGCTTGTTTGTATTTGTCTTTTCTAAAGCTGTTTGTTTTTTGACATCTCAATGAATCACTTTGCTCTCAGGAAGCTGCAGTAGCTTTTCTTGGGTCCTTCTCAGAGCTCCAGAAGACCTCCAGAATGAATGGAGTATGGCAAAGGTCATGGATCACTGTGCTCTCTGCTTCTGTGTTGCTGGGATACATGATCAGTGGCTGGGGAAAGAGTGTATTGTCTATCTGTGTCTGGAGCGTGGTGCACTGTGGGTAAATCCTCTGCACTTAAGGCTAATGGAAGAGACTGCATCCTTGCTGTGTGAGTCAGCTGTGAGTTAGAGCTGGCCTCCGTTTGGGCTTTTGCCATGTTGATGCAACATCCTCATCACATCAAACCTTTGACTTAGCCCAGAAGTGTACTAGAGGAACCTATATTTTCACGTCACTATTTATAAAACTCCAAACTTTCCAAAGAGTAGCGTTCCATGTTTGCCAATTACTTGACAGAATGGGTTAAATACCTGATGGCTATGCTTTGTGAACATGAGCAACAAATGCTAACATTGCTTACAGTATCTTACCATTGCTCACCCCCTTTAAGCTTGCCGTTTGTGTGTCTCCTTGACTACCAGCTCTACTCCAATAAGCTGATCGGTACAAGAGCATGAAGCAGGATAAGGCCTTTAAGGAGTTAGCCCACCTCCTCTAATGTCCCATCAGCCATCAGTACTGACCTGTGCCCCTAGAGGGCATTTAATAAAGTGCTGGAAACAGGCCACTGAAGACTGGTCATCTGAGTTGTGGATTCAGCAAAACATTGCAAAGTGTCACTCAGTTAGTTAGTGTAAGTCTTAAGAAAGCACAACTGCACAGTCCTCTGATGATGTCAGCCTTTAAACAAATAAAGTATGTAACAAACCACCTGAGCATGTTAGTCTGAAAGATCACTTTAGTAATACAAGTATGTAACAAACCACCTGAGTATGTTAGTCTGAAAGATCACCAGTAATTCCGCTGCATAAGTTACAGTAAATATAAACGGTCATAAAAATAATCTAGTTGACACTATTGCTATGTTAGTCCGTGCATAGCTTGTGCATATATGTCTTTGTGACGGCTGTAGAGGGTCAGTCTCCTGTCCATTCTTCACCCATCTCCAGTGGGCAGAGTAGAGGAGAAAGGAGTGGGGTTGGCTGGTGTGGTGTGGTGTGGTGTGGTGTGTGGTGTGTGGTGTGGGGTTGGCGTGGTGTGGTGGGCACCGCTGCACCTTTTGGAGCCACCTTCATCTCATGCCCTGCGTAAACCCTCTCTCTACGGGCGTGGGAAGGTTGGCCAGGAACGCCGGGATCCGCCAGGAACGCCGGGATCCGCCAGGGTCGCCAGGGTCACCAGGGTCGCGTGCTCCGCTGCTCCTGTTTCTGCCGCACCCTCTGGGCCGTGCAGCCCCCCACGCCCCCCACCACCCACGACCAGCTCCCCCCCGCTGGCTGCTCCTGCCTCAGCTCAGGCAGGACCCTGCTTTTCCTCGTCTCCGCACCCCCATCTCTCCATCCTCCTCCTCCTCCTCCTCCTCTTCCTCCCACTCCACCCGTCTCTTCTGAGTCGAGTTGCGTCTCTCTCCGGATGCTTCCGTCGTTCCGCTGAGCGCCGCTCACGTCTTCAGGCCGCGCTTCTTCTGCAGCGCCCACCGGAGGCGCTATGGAGGTCGGCGTGGGTGACGAGACCTTCTGTGAGACAACCAGCGGAGGCAGAGAGAAAGGTGAAGGCTCTGGCCTACAGAGAGAGAGAGAGACAGGGGAAGGATACTGTAAGAGGCAACAGAAAGAGAGAGGAAGATGAAGATGAGAGAGTGTGTGAGAGAGAGAGAGAGAGAGAGAGAGAGAGAGAGAGAGTGTGAGAGAAAGAGAGAGTGAGAAAGCGTAGACTAGAACACAGTACACAGCTGCATAAATGATGGCGAGAGAGACGGAAAAGGAAATGGATACTGTAAGAGGCAACAGAAAGAGAGGGGAAAATGAAGATGAGAGAGCGAGAGAGAGAGAGACGGAGAGAGAGCGAGAGAGAAAGCGTAGACTAGAACACAGTACACAGCTGCATAAATGATGGTAAGTCCAAGTGTCATGTCCTCTGTAACCTCCCCTGCTGGCTACTGTCTTCTGTGACACACACCCACACCCCCACACACACACACACACACACACACACACACACACACACACACACACACACACACACACACACACACACACACGCGCGCGCGCACGCACGCTGGAGGCGCTTGAGAAGTGTGGGAACATTTGCTCTGATTAAAAGTACTCATGCATGCACACATGCAGTGGTCTAACAGGAGTCGTGATGTATGGGAGTTTGAGTTCTAATCTGAGAGAGTGCATTTGATGCTGTAGTTTGCGAGGACTGATTAGATGTATACAAGAGTTGTTGTTCTGTGCATGTGTGGTGGAGGGTGTCTGAGTCTGTGTGTGTGTGTGTGTGTGTGTGTGTGTGTGTGTGTGTGTGTGTGTGTGTGTGTGTATGTGTGTGTGTGTGTAGTGCGCATTGCTCTAACCTGAGTGAGTGTATGTGTCCCATATATGTCTGTCGCCCTGTTTGACCCTGTCTGTCACTCACTGGCTGCAAACCTGAGAAAGCACACACACACACACAGTAACAGACACACACACACACACACACACCATTAGGCCAGCTCACACTGATGTGACAGCTGAAACAAGCTGTGAGTTTTAGAAGCTATTTTTGGGTTTTGGGCTCACTGGGGATCACATGGAAAAAAGGTGCGCATACTTAATGATGCTTTGATACATCCAGCACAAAATGGGTGTACATGACGCTACTATGCATAAATACATGCGTCTTCTCAGCATTCTCCACTTTTATGTAAATTATTACTGTGTATGTATTGTCTTACTGCAAATACCTATTTGTTTAACATTCATAAAGGCATCACAGGACAGCGAGGCGTGCAGTGTTCTGTCCAAGCTAAACTAAATGTACTTTTGACAGCAGGTGCGATTCATTGCATGTTTATTAGTCATCTTTATCTTCTCAATAACTCAGACAAAAGTTCATATAAAATGTCAAAATCTGCATCTGATGAATATTAATGAAATGAGCAATGGCATGTTAATTCATATTGACAATCGAACTGTAGAAATATGGAAATATAGACATTTTGTAGACATCTGGTAGACACAGAATAATCTAGAATGAGCTCGTACGTGTGCGTGTGCGTGTGCGTGTGCGTGCAATGTGTGTCTAACGTGTGCTCAATCTTGAGATTTAGAGAAGTTGCAGCTGGTTCATAAGTTGTTGCCACACTACGGTCTTTCATCATCCTGCCTGAATGATTTTGGACATGATAATTTACAACCTAAAGGCACGGCTAATGGACCAACCACTCATGTAGATAATTGCTCACCAATACACCATCCACTCCAGGTCAAAGTTCCCAAGGCTTGTGGGAATAACATTGACAAGCTTCTGCATCTCTTCCTCCCTCTCCCTGATGTACCCAGTCCATTAGCTGTGCTCTTGAATTGAACGGACATCCCACAGGCCAAATCCCTGATGTAGGCGATCATCCAATATGATAATAAACTGTGATGATCACCAAATTAGCACATGGTGGATGAGGAACATCTGCTTGCTCATCCGTGAGGTGTTTAGTGCTTGCGATGATTAGCTAGCCACAGCTGAAATAACTGTCAACATTCCACATCTGGGATGTGAAATCATTAGGCTGGCCACTACCAGACAGGCTGGCCAAACTACCTTTAAGGAAATATTTGTACTCTTCTCATCAGATCAACATAACTCTTTTCTCAATCCCATTCCTTTTGGTTTATTTTGACAAGTGGTTTAAAAACATCTCGACTAGCTGAGTGTGTTATTTACGCAGAAGTGGAATTGGTGTTAGAGAATGTTGTTTAGTTGGGTGATGATGTTATGTAGGTGTTGTGTTGTGTGTAGTGTGGTCATACAGCGTGTTGTTGCACTGTTAGTTATGTAGTCAGTGTGGTTTGCTGTGTACCTGATAGTTTGAGGGTGCCTAGCTGGTCCTCCAACAGGAGCCCCATGCCTCGAGTGTTGATATGGCGACTGTACATGTTGCTCCTGGCAACCAAACCCCAGTGGCTTCCATGCGGATGATGTGATTTGAGGGGAATGCAGCATCAATACATCGAGACAAGGGAGAGGGGGGAAGAATGAAAGACACAGAGGGAATGGGGCAAAGAAGGGGGAATAAAAGTAGAACAAAGGCAGAACAGAACAGAAATGATGAATTAAATCAAATCAAATTCACAAATGAACAGGAACCCAAACCAATGAACATAATCCATGTTAAATGCAAAAACATAAGTAAATAAGAAATATGGATCATAAAAGTCATGTGATGTCATGGGGAACTGTGAGAATGTGAAGGGCTTTAGCACATCCCTGAGTGACAGCGGAGGTCTCCAGTCCCCGACAGGAGAGAAATGTGTGGGTGTTTGTTATCACTCACTCAAACGCAACGACGGCGTCTTACAAACGGAACAAGGCTGAACTGGATCATGGGAATTAAAATAAGCCGTGTGAATCGAACACAAAGCTCTGACTCAGAAATCACTGGGACGGGACAGAGGTGACATCATCTCTTTTTATTTGCTTTTTTCATCGCGCTCACTGTCGTCTCAGAGTCTCAGGTTCAAACCAAACACTAAAAACATCAGCGGTAGAAACTCTCTATGTAGAAACTCAGCATTCAAATGGCTACAGAGAGCTGGATCTATTGTAAAAGGGCACATGGTACACACACTGCCCTGGACAGAATACTTACAGGAGCAGCTCTTAAAAACAAACCTTTTCTCTTCATTTCATGCCTCAGACTGTTCAGGCATGAAAAGGCAATTCAGGCATTTCCTCATCAATTCATCTTTTTAATCAGTAAATGTAATCAGTGTTCAGTGGAAAAACCTTCATTTAAACAATTTCGGTAAGACTAAATAACGAACTAAAGGTCGTTAAAAACCCACAGCCAGCAGAGAGGCGGGCTGGAGAGAGGAGTCATTGGAAGCTGAGCCGCGATCGATTAAGAGAACTGAAGAAGGAGCGTGGGAGAGAGAAGCAGAGAGTGTGTGTGTGTGTGTGTGTGTGTGTGTGTGTGTGTGAGTGTGTTGTGTAATGTGTGAAACAAATGCATTAAGGCATAATGGTGTGGCGTGACAGGACAGAAAAAAACAAAACATGAAGGGGTTATTGACAGAGGGGACAGCGATGATGGAGGGATGGGAGAGGGTCATGTTTAGAGGAGTGCAGAGACAAGAGAAAAAGGTCACCGCAGAGAAGGAGGGGGAGTGGCAGTCAGAGAAAGAGACACACACAGAAACTGAGGCCTATTTATCTTCAGCACAAAGCTGGGTATATAAACAAACACACACAGATAAAAGCCCCATCCCCACCACCCCACCGCACATTCCTTCTGCCCAGCAGTGCGTGCCGTACACACACACTATCAGCTCAGCCTTGCCAACCAGTAAGAGTAACCAGGGTCCTGACTGGCTACATTTGTCTAGGCGGGCTGCATCGAGACACCAGATTGGCTCACGTACAACAGTGATTTAGGATACAGATTAATTCCATCAAGAGATTCCCTGAGCATACAACTGTACACATGGACACACACACACACACACACACACACACACTCTAACTCTCTAATTATCTCCAGAACACACAGCTGGTGCAGACATAGATAGTGACCACAGACATAGATAGTGACCACAGACATAGATAGTGAACACACATGTGTTGGTGTGTGAATGCACAGACTCATACCTGGTGCGTCTTGCCCTGTAGTTGTCGCTGAGATGGGTGTGTGCGTGCAGCGCGGTGGGGGGAGCCCTGCTGGGGGAGGATCCCACACTGAGGGAGCGGGACACGGGTGGGGAGGGGAGGGGACCCCCGGGGCGAACGAACGGCCAGGGGGGGACTCGCTGCTCCTCTCGGACCACTGAGGGGGGGGGGGGGGCACACAGAGAACCAGTCACAAACCACAGCATTGACCATCCTCTGGTCCTCCAGTGACCTAATGTTCCTCTACACCAGCTGATGCACCAGTAAAGATAGTTTAACTTGTTTATCTGTTAAACAGGTTTTACAAGCGCTGTGCTGGGGACTGCTCTGGAGCCCCTAGAGCTGGCTGTGGAGAGAAGGATGTTGCACAACCTGCTCAACATAATGGGCAACACTACGCTCCCCTTACACAACCTACTTCAGACAACAGAGTGTTTTCAGTTCATGGCTTATGCAGCTCCGCTATAATAAGGACCATTACAGGAAGCCATTCCTGCCAACAGCAATAGCCATCTACAAATACTCCCCTCTGTGCCGATAGAGGAGACGACTCCTCGGAGTGTCAATGCAAAATGCACATTTTAAATTTAATTGGCATATTAACAGCAATATCTTCCCTTTAAGTTATATTCTATTATTATTATATTTATTTTGATCTTGTATAGTATTTTTTGTATATATATATTTTTTGTCTGTCTGTATCAATATGTATGTTTCTATCTATCAAGGTTTATGTAGAAATACCAGTGAAAATTTTCCTGAACCGTAAACACAAATGCATTGACACAATGACAAATGTTGCTGTATATTTACATCACAGTATAAACAAGTGCCTAATATGGCAGCTATTGTGGAGGCAGTCAATAAAGTCAACTGGACTAAATGGCGGGGATTAAAAGCAGCAAAGTTGTGACAGTGCTGACTTGGCTTTTGTTTTAGAACAGTCCCTGAGGTAAAAAACAGATTATGGAGATTTATTCTTCTCTCTTTGTATCTGAACTCAACTGCAGCTCAACGGTGAAACTAATTATCTGGCGTTTGAATCAAATGCTGACAGTGGAAGATCTGCAAACTAGTGAGATAACTTGTGAGAAATTCCGGCAATGGGCTTGTACTGTTTACTCATCCCACTCTGCTACTTTCTTCCTCTTTTGGTCTGAAAGTTTCGAATCGTTCTGCTGGAAAACGGAAACTGTTTTTCGCCGGTCACATTAAGCCGACTCCGAAATGCTACACAGTATACAGATTTCAGATATCTTAGTATACACTGAAACTCACCAATGGACATTCCACACATATGCGCCCCGGGCATCATAAACACAATCATCAAACTGCATATAAACACACTCACATGACACACTCCCACTCCAACATTCCACACCTAAAAATATCCTACATGGACACATGACAAACAAACACACCACACACACAAACATCCCAGCCCAACACTGCACCCCTCACCATCTCTCTCCACTAGAGAGTACGGCTTGATCTCTCCCTCGGGCTTTCTGGGGGGAACCTTTCTCAATGGGACCGCTGCAAAAGTAATAAAAAAACTATGATTACAAATAATCCAAAATAAAACTCACATTCAATGACCTCTAGCTACAGTGGTTGGGATTAGGGGGGAGGGCTATGTGGAACAGCATCAGACAAAACATTGGAAAACAAGACAACATAACACACAAGGCTACATTTATGAACCAGCAGTGCCATGCTGACGCTTGCATTGGGTTCATTAACTTGTGTACACATTATATATATATATATTAAATTAAATAGGATATATATACACACAGACACACACACTCTGTGTAAGTTGTGCGGGGAGTGGAGAGGTGGTAGCAGGTGGTGTGTGTTAGGGGCATGTGGGTGGTGGGACTTAAGGAGTTTAGCACAGCTGAAGGAGAGAGGGACTTATGCTGGAGTGGAGATGCATCAAAACAACGGGAACCCTGTGAAGAGTGGGGATGAAGACGCTACAGGAGAGAGGGATGAATTACCAAGCTATGTGATCAGAGAGAGAGAGAGAGAGAGAGAGAGAGAGAGAGAGAGGGAGAGAAAGAGAAACAGGGGGAGAGAGAACAGGTGTAGGAAGAGAGGCAGAGAGAGAAAGAGAGAGAACATCCTTACAAGAAGCCGTACATCCTCTGATCCGTTAGAGGTGAGGGTGGAGAGCCTAAAGTGAAACATAATCTGTGATGTCATCAAACCTTGACAGTTCCCTTCAACCCTTCAGCTCCAACCATTCAGGCACACCCCTACACTTACCTAAAGCCTCCCCTAAACGTATACAAGCACTGACAAAACTTACAGAAAGACTCCCCTAAACGTATACAAGCACAGACAAAAAACGTACAGAAAGACTCCCCTAAACGTATAAAAGCACAGACAAAACTTACCGAAAGACTCCCCTAAACGTATACAAGCACTGACTGCTGTACTGGCCTCAGAATCACACTCCCCCTTGCTCCACATCCAAAAACCTACAGCTGTACACTGAAATGCAGAAAGACTATCTGTGGCCTACACACCAAAGCATAAAGCTGTATGTCCACATATATGGGAACCCCACTATTCCACACTACTTTACAACAGTTACAACAGTCCAGTTACTCTGTTGTGTATTCGGTCTAGGGCACACATCCCTACCAAAATCCAAAACACATTCAACCAATGGAGATGTAAACAGCAATTCCTCCATTTTAGCTCCTACCATGCCCTGCCTGCCTCAGTGCATTGTGGGAACTCAAACTCTGCAATCTGTATGTGCTGGCTGTAAATGCTCAAGTGCTCCATTAGCGTCATAACAAATCAAACTCATCCAGAGTGGACCTTTCAATGCTACGTGGCTCTGGTGGAGATCAGATGCAGCTGACACCCACACAAGAATTCACTGGAAGACGCTGAGACATGGGGTGTTATTATCCAGGCTGAAGGTCACTGCACTTCAGGCTGTAACCTGTGCTTGTTTGTGGGGTTTGGGACAGGTACACCTTCAAAGGAGCCAAACACCCACACACACACACGCACGCACACCCTTTCTTAGCCACTTGTGTTTGGATAAAAAGAAACCTGTTCTGCAGGTCTGACACCTACCCGATGTGCTCTTGAAGAAGCCGTTGAAGACCACAAAGTTATTCACCTGGGAATGGGAAAAAGAGAGGATAGGGTCATGGTTAAGTCCATTTGACAGATATTTGGTTATGAAACTCTGGAAAGCTGCCTGTGGTGTCATAACAACTTTAGGTTACGATCGATAACCCCGGTTCTCTGATAGCATGAGTAAGGTATCTCACTATGCCTACGCTGCGTATCCCTCAGAAGCCCTCTACCACGGCTGGCCATGTCTGGCGTCCGGGAGGGGGACACCCCCCTTTACAATGCGGCAGAACATCATTGAAGGTTAGGAACCTCTTCTCCTGTAGAACTTCATGAATATTGTTGGGGGCGACCGGAAGGCGGCAGCACACACCTCTTATATCGATACCCCCCAAATACCTCCTCCAATGGCTCGAATGGTGGTCCCAATAAAGCCTCCGACACCAGAGACCAATCACATCCAGGAGACAGCGATCCAGGGCGTAAGCGGCGTGCTCTGGGCATGAAATGGTAGGTCAGGGTGTGCCGTCCCACTGTCTCCCCATTAAATCCCACAACACGCAGATATAGCAGTCAAATAAACTTTGACAGTGGAGAGGGCTTTCCCTTTATCAAGGAGAGTTTTAGGAATGAGAACACGATCCCCACAGAACACTGAAAGGGCACTTCCTCAATGG
Source organism: Clupea harengus (assembly GCF_900700415.2). NCBI lineage: Eukaryota > Metazoa > Chordata > Actinopteri > Clupeiformes > Clupeidae > Clupea > Clupea harengus. The sequence continues at coordinate 7,830,130 of NC_045170.1, read as the reverse complement.
CAGTGCGCCAGTGCTCAAACAATCGCCACTTACCGTCATGGTAAAGTAGAAGTAGGCGGTGATGAATGGTCATCACAACATTCTGGAGTGGGCCACAAGATGTTTAATTTAACCCTTCACTGGCCAAGCCCAGAGAGCCGTGTTCTGAGTGGGGGGGGGGTCTGCCTGAGACAGCAGGTCCCTGTCTTGAGTGGGGGGTCTGCCTGAGACAGCAGGTCCCTGTCTTGAGTGGGGGGTCTGCCTGAGACAGCAGATCCCTTCGCAATGGCAGGGGCCGTGGCTGTGTGTAAAGCATTTTTTGTTACATCCGCTAATCAGTGTTTCTGAGGCCAATTTGGCACAATGAAAATAATAAAATAACCGATAGGCTCGCGTCCCTCACTGGCCAGAGTGCGGGACATCAGAGCCAGTGCGAGGGTGTGTGTAAAGGAGGCCACCCCCAGGACATTATCTGTGTCAATCAGTGAAAAGAACGGGACATTGTGCGTTCTTCCTGGAGGCATACAGGTCCACTGATGAGTGACGGCAACGCGATCAGATCTGTTTCGCCAAGTGTGGTTGAAGTCTCCACCCCTGTAACAAGGGTAGCCCTGGAAGAGGTGATCCGCTCCCTGGTTATACACCCCCGGCACATGATCACTTTCCATATTGTGCCGAGTGGCGTGTCCTGCGTCAGGAAGCGCGGTACAAACCGAGTTTTGGCACCTAGTGCTGAAAACCCCTCATGTCCAGCTTGCCTATGGGGGACAGTGACAAGTGCTGAAGTCATCAAACCAAGACAAAAGTGTCACATAGCTTCTGCTGTGAAACAGAACGAGACACGCATGTAATGCCTGTCTTGGGTTGGGCGAACTCTCTACATGACCGAGTCTAAAGAAAGAAAGTTGAAAGTTATTGACTGGGTGACCTTCAGTAAATGTTTAGTTAAGTTGACCTGAAACCCCAGTGACGGACTGGTGCGTCATTAGGTATTTGGTGTGTTTGACAGCTTCCTGCTTTGACTTTGCAGCCACAAGTCAGTCATCTATTTGAGTTGCCAGAAAAATTCCATGTGCATTTGACACAAGAGGGCTTAGAGAGAGGCCGAAGTACACATAGATCACCCTCTGAATGGTGAATCTGAGAAACTTTCTGTGAGGGGGATAAATGGGAATGCGATAATATGCGTCCTTCATTATTGTTCTTAGTGAACCACTCAACAAACACAAACCCCAGCAGTGCCGAGTGGGCTGGCACTCAGAACCTGTATTGTCAGAGATGCTTGTTTAACCGCTCTCAGATCCAACATAGGTCTCATGCCCCCCTCCCTCCTTGGGAACCACAAAATACCTAGAGTAGAACACGCTTTGGCTCTGTGATGGAGGTGAATCGCTCCTTGTCACAACAATGACAAATCTTTGTTCCGGAATGCCCTTGGCTCTCTGCCTGGTTGAACCGTGAGGTACATTTTTATTGCTGCTGAACACTGAGTTCTACAGTGGAAGGGGGTATTAGGGACCAAACACAGTCCCAAACCTCCCAGGCAATGGCAGGTTCTCGGGACTGACCACCAAGCTCTGGGAGAAGGGGGTGTAAACCCACTAGGCTAGGCTGCCTGCTTGCAAGGCCTCAACCCAGGGCAGAGAGGGGCTGCAAGGGAGCCCTCATGCAGGCAGTCGCAGTCACCAAGCAGCAGAGTTGTTTTTTCCATCTGCTAAGCCCAAGCACTGGTGCTTGCTGGGGTTTCCTGGGACTGACCACCAGCCATGGTAAGTGCTGCAATCATGGTGTCCTGTTCGGTCAAGCTAACATGGGGAGCTAGCTGAAATAGGTATGGCTAATGTTTGGTAACAAGCTAGCCGATAGTGCAGAAGCTATTGGTCAGCTTAACTCTAGTTTGGCGACTAGTGAGTTCAACTGAATTGAAACCATTGTTTGCAGACAGACTGGTTAAAGATAGTTGTTTGGAGACAAGCCTATCTATCATATAGAATACCGCTGTGTAGGGAATTAGCACCCGGCGAGTAAGTGGGTAGCTACGCGCTGTGGACAATTAATACAATTATGGCTGGCGTAGTGGTAGAGTTCTTCTGAGGAATACAGCAGGAAGGCGTACCCATGATGAGATACCGAACAAATGCTTGAAAGAGAACTTGGGCACTGAAACTATTTTAATTTCAGCCTTCTACAAGACGGTATGTGAAACTTCAAAGTGCAAGTTTCTATAGTGCTTCACTTGTGAGAGTGCCAAGGCCCGATATCTGATTAGAAACTATGCATGTTTGCGTATGTGCCTGGGTGTGTGCCTGGGTGTGCATATGTGAATGTGTGTGTGCGTGTGCGTGTGTGTGCGTGCATATGTGCATAAGTGCGTGTGCGTGTGCGTGTGCATGTGTGTATGTGTGTATATGTCTGTGTGTGTGCGTATGTGTATATGTGTGTGTGTGTGTGTCTCATTACAGAATTATTTGCTGAGAGCTCTAGACAAGACTGCTGCCTGGCCACTAGAGGTCACTAATCACACCACTTTTCTCATGCTGTTTGATTGATTGATTGATTGATTGATTGATTGATTGATTCCCTTCTCCATTAACCATCTGGCTTGTTGCTAGAATTCTTCCTCATGCTACAATTGCTATTTATGGGGTATTTCTTCCTCTACAACATGTACGCTTGTGTGAAAGTCTAAATTTGAATTTCGATTGTACTGACCTTGCAGTGAGCTTAAGGAGTGAAAACTAATGATTGACATAACAAAAACGCTGTACAACAATTTTGCATATACAAATACGAGCAGCCACCGTGTGAGACATGATTACAGGTCAATTATTACTGAACTACCATGACCACACTTCTGTCTATAGAGAGACAAACAGGAATGTTAGAACCTTTCAGGTTAAAGCTGCATACCTGAGGAACGCCCTCTTTTAAATTAAAGTGTTTTCCGAGAAAAGCCAGGAACTTAGGGGAAGGCCTATCATAGGCCAACAGCTCCGGCTCCACCTTCTTATGCTGTTCAGGTGGTAACAAAACATACAGATTCACAGTCAGATATAACACAGCAACAGAGAAAGACACAAACACACACAAAGAAAAAGGCCTTTGACTGAACAGAAATATCACAAGTGTGTGTGTGTGTGTGTGTGTGTGTGTGAGAGAGAGAGAGAGTGAGAGTGAGAGTGTGTGTGTGTGTGTGTGTGTGTGTGTGTGTGTGTGTGTACACGTTTGTCACCTGCAGCATGAAGTTGAACAGGTCCAGCCCACAGCCATGTCTCTGTAGGTTCTCTGTGATGTAAAAATCTAACACACACAATGGCTCTGTCTCTATGTGCGCCCCCCGCTGGTCCTAGAGCCACATTACAACAAACATCACAGCATCAGAACAACGGGACTGATGTGGTGAAATAAGACTAAGGGAATGGTACCGTAATGGATGAGGAGTGACGTACAGCGGACTTACCAGGAGAAAGAGCTTCTTGTATCCAACCTTAAGGAATCCAACAGCCCCACCTCTTCCTCTAAGACAGAGAAAGAGAGAGAGAGGGAGACAGAGAGAGAGAGAGAGAGAGAGCGAGCGAGAGACAGAGAGCGAGAGAGAGAGAGAGAGATAGACAGAGAGAGATGATGTAAAGAAGGATTAAGAAAAGAGGGAGGAGGTGCGGATCGCAAAGGAAGGAAACACATTAGAGCTCACCTCATATACTCTGTAACACGGGTTACTGTTTTTAGATTTCATTACAGATCTGAGTATGTGTGAGAGAGCAGCATGTTGCAACCCTGAGAGATCTGAGTATGTATGAGAGAGCAGCATGCTGCAACC
>NC_045170.1:7805421-7825881 GCF_900700415.2 Clupea harengus | reverse complement strand
AAGATACAAAAATAATTTAAAAAATCACAAGTGTCCCTTAAAGTGTGCCTTTTTAATACAATCGAGGAAAGAAGTTGGGTGGTAGACTGGGTGGGCAGAAGTTGGCAAAAGTCTTAGGAGGAAGAGAGTAAAGGGAGACATCGTTTTAGTAATCACCCAGATGGGGGGGGGAATAAGGACTCTAGGAAATAGTGAGGAGGGGGTTGAGCCAAGCTAACTAGGTTGAGGCTGGGACCTTGTAGGGATTAGTTTAATGTTGGAAGCATGATGGGAAGTATGTAGCTTGTGGGGACACTGAAACGCTAAAACATGTATTTCTTCAATGCTAATAATACTCTCAGGAGAGGCGGCAATTGTGTGCAAATCTGCCGAGCTCGGTGTACCATTCTATAAAAATGTACCCGCAATACAAAAACAAGTACGGGACTCTATACCTATATCTGAGTACTTATAATTACTAGTTCCAGCAACTGACGGCGAGAGGCAGCAATGCACTACAAAAGTGCCCAGCAGCTTTCCTAAAGCAAAAGGAAGTGTGTAATTAGGCTACAAGCCGTGTTCTCACTGTACGAGTCAACAATGTTTCAATATTCAGGAGGGTAAGCACCTTCATCACTGAGCATCTTCTTATCTCTATGCGGCGAACATGCACCTGTTTATGACATACCACGCAGTATAACAAAATGCTTGTAGGTGTATGTGGTCGGTGGAGGTGGCTCAACATGACAGGTAGCATTGTAATCTGTGGGGAAATGTTCAGCCATCCATAAAACCAACTGAAACTACAGCCACCCACTCTTCACCAATGCCTAAGTTACCTCGCCCTCCCCTCGGGGGAAAGACAGGGGAACACCCCGGTATACGCACCTGGGATAGTCTACATTACGCATACACCAATACTCAAGGGTTTCCATTATAGCATACTTGTTGGACAGCATGACAACCCCGCCACACCAGCTACACACGTTTGAGGTTTGCTAATCGAGTCAAAGGAAACAATGCACAGTTGCTCTCTCTCTCTCTCTCTCTCTCTCTCTCTCCCTCTCTCTCCTGTTGAGCATCGCATGGAAATGTCTCGGCTTGCCTACCAGTGGTTACAGAGCAGCGCACAAGAATTTGTCCTGTCTACTGGTGGTAGGCTAACGAGTAAGAAGGTTGCCAGGTCCACCCAGTGTTAGATGTTACCTAGGATCTGACGATTTTTCTTACATTGCCCACACGGTGGCGAACATACGGAACATCGCTTGTGTCTGTATTCCATCCTTCCAGTGACTGAATATTCACAAAGAGAGCCTGTTGCCCCACCGCAGTGTAGGCCTATGACATCATATCTACGGTGTGTTGTAGTGTCTACCCTGCCCTCACCTCTGTCTTTGTTTAGGAGCTAAAGCATACAAAACACAAGGAACAGTTCATCCCTTCTTAAGTATACAAACACAGCACAAAACACCCTTTGTCATAATTCTGCTGGTGTCTTAGTGAGTGCATTTACACATGAAGTATCCAGTCCTGCCTTGATGACCATGATGTCATTTGGTTTTTGTGTGAATGTTCGCATTAGAACCCTACTGTTATTCTGTGCATTCTCTAATTTTGGAATTACCCCACTGACACTCAGAGTCCTGGCTGACACCTGGGTGAGGCCTCTGGTTCATGGTTTTAATTATCCAAACATGCTTAGGTTATTCTGAGAGAGATTTGGATACAGTACATACACCAACATACAGTAATACTGGCATGTTATCCATTTTTCTATTGAATGTCTACATACAGTGCCCTCCGCAATTATTGGCACCCCTAGTGAATATGAGCAAAACAGGCTATAAAAAAATATGTCTTTGCTGTTTATCCTCTTGGTCTTTCACTCAAAATATTCACAAAAATCTTACCTTTTCATTGAAGTAAAACTATTGAAAGAAAAAAAAACTGTTGACATTAAATAAATATTTTTCCCCAAAACATGTGTGCCACAATTATTGGCACCCCTTAATTTAATGTTTTGTGCAGCCTCCCTTTGCCAGGATAACAGCTCGGAGTCTTCTCCTATAATGCGTGATGAGGTAGGTGAACACATGGCACAGGATCTGAGACCATTCCTACATGCAGTATCTCTCCAGATCCTTCAGATTCTGAGGTCAACGTTTGTAGACTCGACTTCAGCTCATCCCACAGATTTTCTATGGGGTTTTGGTCGGGGGACTGTGATGGCCATGGCAAAACCTTTATTCTGCGGTCGGTGAACCATTTTTGTGTTGATTTTGAGGTGTGCTTCGGATCATTGACCTGCTGGAAGGTCCAACCACAGCCCATTTTAAGCTTACTGGAGGGGGCTGTTAGGTTTTCATTTAATATCTGCTGGTATTTGATGGAGTCCATGATACCATGTACCCTAACAAGATGTCCAGGGCCTTTGGAAGAAAAACAGCCCCACAACATCAAAGATCCGCCACCATACTTCACATTGGGTATGGGGGTCTTTTCTGTATGGCTATGTTTCTGTCTACGCCAAAACCACCTTTGATGTTTGTTGCCAAAAAGCTTTATTTTGGTCTCATCTGACCATATAACTCGGCCCCATTGAAAGTCTGACTTACATTTGGCAAACTGTAGGCGCTTTAGTTTGTAGTTGATTGACAGCAGAGGCTTTTTTCTGGCAACCCTCCAAAACAACTTGTAGTGATGTAGGTGGTGTCTGATGGTAGTTTTGGAGACTTTCTGACCCCAAGACTCAACTCACCTCTACAATTCTCCAGCTGTGATCCTTGGAGATTCTTTTTCCAGTCGAACCATCCTCCTCACGGTGCGTGGGGTCAATGTACACATACGTCCGCTTCCAGGCTGATTCTTAACATCTCCTGTCGCTTTAAACTTCTTAATTATTTCCATGATAGTTGAAATGGGTATTTTCAACTCTTTAGAGATTTTCTTGTGTCCATTTCTTGATTTGTGCAGCTCCACAACTTTCTGTCGCACATCGTCACTGTGTTCTTGGGTCTTTCCCATAGTGATGAATGACTAATGGAATTTGGCCTGTGTCACCTCATATTTGTACGCCAGTGGAACAGGAAGTCATGGTTGACCTCTTAAGACTTCCTTATCAAACAGGTGAACTTAAAAATGTAAAAAATGACTGTAAATATACTTCAGTTAGATTTTAATTATAAGATTTGTCTAGGGGTGCCAATAATTGTGGCACACATGTTTTGGGGAAAAATATTTATTTAATGTCAACAGTTTTTTTTTCTTTCAATAATTTTACTTCAATGAAAAGGTAAGATTTTTGTGAATATTCTGAGTGAAAGACCAAGAGGATAAACAGCAAAGACATATTTTTTTATAGCCTGTTTTGCTCATATTCACTAAGGGTGCCAATAATTGCGGAGGGCACTGTATACTCAGGCACGTCTTTGATTTGAATCGCAGCAGTTGATTAGAAATCAGTATCAGCGTATCAGTATTGTTGCTCGTGTCAAAATTTTAATGATGTCTTTGAGCTTACCCTAAATTGGTTTTATTTTCAGATATGTTTGCAGAATAATACTAACCTGAGTAATATAAAGTATGACTACCTTCAATGAAGAACTTAAAAAAAATATTTTCACAGATACTATACTGAAACTTTCATGCAAACACTGTCAATAACTGTGACAGTTCTAATATGGTATCTCAAATATAACCAGGCCTGAAAAGACTCATACATATATATATATATACAACCAACCAACCATTTTCTCTTTATAATAGCCATCCTCGTGATCATTTAAGTCCCAGGAACATTCACAAAGATGAAATATGGAACCTCTTTTTAACAACTTGTGATTTGTCAACAAATATTACATCACAATTGGAATTTCATCCCTCTCACATTTGTTTTTGGACCGAAAATGAAGATACTTTCCACAATGTCATCTGCGGATGTGAGAGTTTACTTCCAGTTCCCTTTTCGGTCGGCTACAGAGACACCAGACCAAAACCCGTGACGATCAGGTCAAAACAATCTCATGCCAGTGAGCAGTCAGGAAGCGGAAGAGGCTGACAGTGAGCTAAGAACCACCACCTTTTCAGACTCTTATCATCCCCAGCAGAGGTAGCTAAGACCTGCTGCTTTGATCACGCTCCCTGTTATTCTGTTCCACTTCAAAACACCTCGTCGAGGAGGCAAAGGCGTCTGCCAGCTGGTCTCCTATCAGCTGGGTCTCCTTATGGCAGCGTTCAGGAACCCTACAACTATTTTGTTTTTAATGGCTTCAAGTCCTGTTACATATTCATTTCTCCAGTCTAAGAATCACAAGTCGCACATACCTTACTTCCAAACCATGCAATGGTGTGTCACATTATATCACAGCTGAAGTATTAATGGCACAGCAGTGGTTCACAAGGCAGAGACATTGCCTAGCTGGCATGTGGAAGCCAGCCTTCTTTTGAAGGGTCAGGGGCCTTCTGGTTTCAAGTACTTTTAGTACAGAACATACTACGTGTATCGTTTTGCACAATCATGTTAATGGTCAAGAAAAGTAACATTATGTAACAATTTAAACTTAAAATAACAGCTCAAAAATGATTTTGATGGTACACTCTCTTGTAATACGGAGAATGGTGTCTGTGCCACTGCCACAGCACGCCTGGTATTGCACTGTAACATTGGTGGACAGGGCTCAACACCTTGCGTGAGAACTACGTAACGCTTTATAGCACCACCCCACAAAATATGAACTACACCCTTCTGTTAGCTGTAAGAATAAGTTAGCGGAGCACTCTCTGTATGGACATCATGGCAGAGGTGACGAAGAGCCGAGGAAGATGGAGGAATACTCCATATTCAAATGCTTGAAACAATGTATATAGGCTGAAAATGCAAGCAGTATTTCAGCAAAACCAAAATTTGTCATAATTTTTTTGTTGTTCTTTTGGTTATGTTAGTGTTCATCTTCGATGTCACAATAAATCAAATTATGCAAAGTCATATTTGTGTGAAATCTTGTAATATTAGCCTACTCTGCCTTGACAGTTGACATACTTCTTTGGCTTCTGGCGTTGTCTTTGCTTCAACTTGTCAGCACATGCATGTATACAAATGTCAATTGACGACAGTGGTGTAAAAACGAACTACACTCCGCAACTTTTGGGGGAACTCAGTAGCAAAAAATACCAATTCTTGCATAATGGGGATTTAAAATTTTGACTTCCCAATTAAATGAATCCATCTGTTTGGCAAAAAGAAACAAACACAAAAAAGTGTCAATAAATCATTTTCTTTGGATATTGTCACGACTTGGGATCTCTGTCACGAGTTGGGACCTCCGGGCCTCTAGAGGCCGCCAACTAGAGAGGCTTTTGGTGTGGTTATGTCTGTACATGTGCTTCCTGTGTTTGTTATACCTGTACATGTGCTTTGGTTGACTTCCTGTGTCTGTTTCCCTTCCATTGTTTCCACCTGTCTGCTTGTTAGTTAATTGGTCACATGACCAATTAAGAGTTGTATTTATACCCGGTTGTTTTTGGTGTTCTTTTCGGTGACTTACTCGTTTGTGTTCTGGTCAGTGGAGAAGTGGAGAAGTGATTAAAAAGACAACAATTCCTGCAAGCATCTAGCACTTGGGTCCTACTTCCTGCATTAGCTCAGTGAGCTTCTCTCTGGACCAGAGAACCAGCGGCCAGGGTTCGCTTCCCAAGCCCGGCCCTGACAGATATGACATGTTTTTTTCACACACACTAATAACATTGCTAAGAAAAGATATACCTTGGTATGGCTCTGTCTATCAGATTGTGTCCAGTGTAAACTGCCAGGTTTGTAGGTAGGCAAGACCAACACCACATCCGTATTTTCACTGTTGCTGAACAGTCATCTCACATTTCAAAAAATCCGGGGATTTTTTTGTTTTAAGATGCTCAAAACTCCTTTTGCACAGTGAACAATGAACTTGTTTAATTTAGGTACAGATCTCATCAGAAGTATGTTAATATAAATACAATGCTAATCTATATGTAGTACAGGAACATTGCTCTGTGAAGTAACACTGCCTTAGTATACTTTCTATTTTCTTTTTTTTTTTTTTTTTTACAATGGATGTGAATGCATGTTGATTTGAAAGCTTTGGTGACTTTAACCTCTGGAAAGTTTATACTCAGGTCACGACTATGGACTTGGCTTTCCCCTTGCATGGATTACCTATGCGTGGTCACATTATATTGGAAGGAGAGAGCATGGTGGTCATGTCAAAGACAGAGAAAACACCTCTCCATACCTCATCTCTGTTCAGGGGTTCCCCCACCTGTGTGTTTGTTTTACGCACATCTCTGTTCGTGACCTACTTTCATTTGAGGACTCATTGAGGACGATTCTTTTTTTCATTCGGCTTCTCATCCTTTTATTTTTCCACTACTTCGCTTCTCTTTCATGCGGTGAACCTCAGACCAATCAACTGGACTGACCCATTTGGTCTCCGGTTAGTATTGGGCTGTTTCCTGCCAGACACACTTCTGTGGAAAAAAACAAAACAATACGCACTTATCCAACCCACACTAACTCTACAGAACAAAAATGGCTGTTTTATACCTTATGTCCAATCATATTTAATATAAGTTGTTATTTACAGATACTCATTATATTGTATGAACAGATTGCTGATTCGATAAATACGAAATAATCATGGGTAAGCATGATGTTGTTTTAAGTTCATAAGTCAAGCCAAAGCATATGAACTGTGAGATATTTCACCTAATATTATACAACCCCAAATCAGAAAAGGATGTTTGATGTTTTATCTCATGAATTTGATTGCTTTTTCAAAATAAACACTTAATTCAATTTCGATTCTTGCAACATATTTAAAAAAAAGTTGGGACAGTAAAGCACTTATCACTTTGTAATGTTGCCATTCCTTTTCACAACACTTAAAAGATGTTTAGGGACTGAAGACACCAAGTGAGGAAGCGTTTCAGGTGTAACTTTGTCCCATTCTTCCTGCAAACCAGTCTTAAGGTGTGCAACGGTACGGGGTCTTCGTGGTTGCATTTTGCATTTCAAAACATTCACACATTCTCTATTGGGGACAAGTCAGGACTGCAGGCAGGCCAGTCCAGCACTCGCACACCCTTCTTCCTCAGCCATGCCTTTGAAATGTGTGCAGAATGTGTGCAGAATGTGGTTTTGCATTGTCTTGTTGAAATACGCATGGGCTTCCCTGGAAAGGATGTCGTCTTGAAGGCAGCATATGTTGCTCCAAAATCTCTATGTACTTTTCAGCATTAATGGTGCCATCATAGAAGTGTAAGTTACCTTTGCCAAGGGCACTGACACAAACCCATACCATGACAGACCCTGTCTTTTGGACTTGTTGCTGGTTACAGTCTGGATGGTCCTTGTCTTCTTTGGTCTGGAGCACACAGCGTCCATTTCTTCCAAAAAAAAACCTGAAATACTGATTCGTCTGACCACAATACATGTTTCCACTGTGTGATGGTCCATCCCAGATGCCTCGGAGCCCAGATAAGTCGACGGCGCTTCTGGACACGGTTAACATAAGGCTTCCTTTTGACACAGTAAAGTTTTAACTGGCATTTGTGGATGTAACTACGTATTGTAGTGCTTGACAAAGGTTTGCCCAAGCAATCCTGAGCCCATGTTGTTATATCGCTTATAAATGAATGCCGGTTCTTGATGCAGTGCCGTCTGAGGGATCGGAGATCACGGTTATTCAGCTTAGGCCTGTGCCCTTGCCCTTTACGCACTGAAATTCCTCCAGATTCCTTGAATCTTTTAATTATGATATGCACCATGGAGGGTAAAATATCCAAATCCCTTCCTATCTTTCTTTGAGAAACATTGTTTTTAAACATTTTAATGATTTGCTCACGCATTTGTTGGCAAACTGGCGATCCTCTGCCCATCTTTACCCCTAAAGGACTAGGCCTTTCCTGGGTGATGCTTTTCTACCAAATCATGATTACAATGACCTGTTGAAATCACTTGTTTCAAATCACATCATTATTGAATTATTCTACCTCATTACTACCCCTAAATTTACCCTGTCCCAACTTTATTTGGAATGTGTGGCAGGCAAGAATGGCAGGAATGGATGTATATTTACAAACAAAATTAAGTTGACAAAACATTAAAATATCTTGTGTTCATACTGTCTGCAATGAAATACAAGTCAAGGTAAATTTATAAATCACTGCTTTCTGTTTTTATTTGCATTTTCCATACCGTCCCAACCTTTTCTGATTTGGGGTTGTATATTATTATATGTTGTGACTAATATAACATGTTTCAAGTTGACATGTCCTAAAATCTAGTATGTTGTATTGATGTCTGTTGGCAAAATCTGAATACTACTCTAAAATACTAATAAAGACCAATATTGTTACACCCATACACTACAACACTCAGGAGCAGCACTGCACTGGAGTTTGTAGCTGACAGAACAGACACACATCTCTCACATGCACACACACTCAAACATGCGTTTGAGCACACACACATACCCACTCATGCACATCCTGTGGAATGAACCCCACCATGATTTCTCACTAAAAACATCTAACTTCTCACAATCTTAATCACCTGCAGGGTAGCGGGAGAATAATTTTCTCTCTGGGGTATTTTTAGCAGAAAGGGAAAGTATCATTTTTGCATCTTGGGAAGTTTGTGTAATGAGTGGTGTAATTATTCACTCAAGAAACTGTAGGTTTGTTCTACTATGAGTTTTCATTCAGTCATTTATGGATGCATTTGAGCTATACAGTATAGATAATGTAATTATGTGCAAAGCTTTTCAATCTTTTTCTGTTTAAATTCAAGGTCCACATTGTTTCTTCACCAACAAATAAATTGCAAAAATGCAGACATATGACAGCATAAGGAGCTACAAATGAGTAGAAGTAGTGTTAGGACACACACACACACCCACACACACACACACACACACACACACACACACACACACACACAGGACAGGACCGGACCTGAGGAAGTGATGAGGCTGAGCTATAGGCTGGCTGAGTTAGGCAAGACATGATCTGCTAACATTGTGAATTTTTTTACTGGATATACAGTACAGTTACATATATGTTGCCCGTTTATTGCTGATGTTCTTTATGAGCATGTTGTGTAATTTACCAGAACATACTACCAACACCATCATCATGGTTGCCCACACACACACACATACACACACACACACACACACACACACACACACACACACACATACACACACAAGGCAGCACACACACACACACAAGGGATTACACACACACACACACACACACACACTGATGTGACACACTTACCTTACATAAATCATTGTACAAAATGTAAGGTATTCTAAAGGAGAATACACAGTGTTGTCTTGAGATCACAAGAATGTTGTGTATATTTGTACATTTTGTTGTTGCTAATCTTCCTGCTTTCATCCGAGACGCAGGCACCCTTTCCACATTCAAATCGAGACTAAAGACAATCCTCTTTAGTGCATCCCATAGTCATGAATAATGCATCAAAAACCCGTCACCTGTCACATTCTTCACTTCTTTTTGTTAGCCATGTTGTTGTGTTTAGCAGGAGTGGGCTATAGACAGTGCATGTGTTTTGCATGTGAAGCGTTGCGGCTTTCTCCAGCCAGTTGTACACTGTTATTGTATCCTGCCACACAGTTTGCTGATAACACAACCATTGTGGGCCTCATCACTGACAATGACGAGTCAGCCTACAGAGAGGAGGTTGATACCCTGACTACAGAGTGTATGTCATGTTATGTTATGTTATGGTAGGTTGTTGTGCAGTGCCTTGTCCTAAGAATTTCAGTGCCCAGTCTGACCCTGTGTCATTCTGTGCATCTGACAATAAAAGACTTGTGACTTGTGACTTGTGACACCTAAACACATAAAAAAGGAGGGCCTTCGTGGATCCCGGGTACAGCATGCGACGCTGTGTTGCGCCTGTCATCAGCCAGTTTGGCACTTTTGTGTATCCTGCCACCCTTGCTATCATAATTACAATATGCACGCACCATGTCAACCAACCATAACTAAACATGACTCATCAAAACTCAACATAAACAAAAGTCTTGCTGAGAGCCTCTCCCTCTTCTTCTATAGCATACTATGCTAATACATGCTAATATAAATTGATATGAATTTAATTGAAATTGGTAGTGTGACTAGTACCAGCAGCAGTGTTAGTAGTAATTAATTCCCAAAGAGGGGGAACTTAACATAAAACATTGCACGAGGATAATTTTTTCCTCTACGCCTAGTGAGAAGGAGTGTTACCCACATCAAACAGCACTCCATACGTGCACTACCTCTGCTCCACCATAGTCACCACAGTCACCATGGTCACCACCAAACGTTCCAGTGACTCCCAATTAGGGTCACCAGTGGAATCTTCCATTTTTCAAAATGGCTTTCCTTACCTTTCCATGTTCACATATTTTAACTGTTTTTATTCATCAGTATCATTTAAATACTTGTTTAATGGATGTGTTATGCCTGCAGTATGTTTTCGACAAACTTAATAGACTAGATCCTCTTTGGGTACCAGGGTCAAGTTTCTGAATATGTATTGTTAAATGTAGGTGTCACTAAACCACAGGATACAGTTAGCAAACCTTATATGATCGCTTGTCATAGGGGAACAGGAGCAGAACTTCACACATTAGTCATGCACAGGAAGTTTATAGGGCATGAGCAGTTATTTGTATGCTAAATGCAATCCACCAAACCCACAGAAACACATGTATTTTTAGGTCATGCCTAATGGTCATTTCAGATAAGATTAGGTTTTCTTTACTGAGAACTGTGCAGAATGTTATTTGACATATTCTTTTTGCACTTATCCTGACTGCTTAGAGGCGAGCAGGCACAGTTAGAGCATGCAAACCAACTCCAGGTATGAGAATAGGTTTGATGAGTGGTTATGACTAGAAGTCTATCATCATTGAATGTCTTTATAGACGTTTGGGTAGCTTGAGTAGTGGTATGTGTGTGTGTGTGAGTGTGTGTGTGTGTGTGTGTGTGTGTGTGTGTGTTTGTGTGAACTAAAAAACACAAATAAAATCCACGTAAATGAGGAAGAAGATATTTGAAAAAAGGAATTCATGTGTGGAATAAGACCATACAGTTTTCACAGGGAACACATCATTTATGAGTACAAACTTGTCAGAGCCTAATTGTATTTGAGTTTCACAATGCACTGATTCACACAATGGACACAAAACACTGAGTCATGAAATTATATCTATTTACAGTACAGTCAGTCTCCATTTAAGGTTGCAGTCACATTAAAGCAAAACCTATGATTCTGATTAAATGATTACAAATCTTTTTGTAGATATGGTAGTTGACATCATTTTGAGATGAGATGAGAGGAGAGATGACAAATTAATGGGCAATGAGGTGACTGGTCTGACCTATATTTAGACTAAAGGAAGGAAGTGCTCGATAAAATGAACAGGAAAGGGTTGCAACAGCGGTGTCACTAGATGATTCTGTCGAAATATGTCAGGTGTTGATTGTGATCACAGTATCACTTCAAATTGAACATCCGATCCGAACATCCAATCAGTTTTATGCTACTGTAACTTTACAACTCTTGATCCGACCAGTGTATCCTAAGCCACCTTGATGTTTCGCACACACACACGCTTGCACGCACGCACGTACGCACACACACACAGACGTGAAGTAAATGGCAACCCTTTTAAAGCTGAAAGACTTTCACCGCTGTTGTTACAGATTTGTTACAGATTTTAAGTCTGAATGCTGCGGAGCTGCCATTGAGGACGCATACACGTGCACACAAACACATACAAAGACACAGCCAAAGACACACACAGACACATAAACAGACACACATACACACATTACTCAGGGATCACTCAGGCTACTTGAGTGTGGGTAATAAATCCCTCGTGGGTGTGTATCGTGATGTTTAAAGGGAGCAAAACATTTCACTCAAATAGTGAAAGAGAAAAACCACCATCTAAAAAAAGAGAAAACCCCCATTAAAGCAAAAACCAAAATCACACTTTTATTTTCTGAGGAAATCCCAGAGGAACCAGGCCAATATTTTCCATCTCAGGAAGAGTCCACTGACAAGAGAGAAGTTCAACTCATGATGTGTGTGATCCTGATTAGTGTGTGTGTGTGTGTGTGTGTGTGTGTATGTGTGTGTATGTGTGTGTGCGCGTGCATGTGTGTGTGAGCACCTTTTTTTCTCAAGTGCGAAAAACCTTGGTTTCCCCTGCGTCGCCAACACACTCACACACACAATCGCTCACTCACTCACTCACAAGCCCTGACAATGTGACATCACTGGAGTTTCCCCTGCCGGCAACTCTCCTCTCCTGCTCTCTCTCTCTGCTAGCACATAAAAACACACGAGCCACAGCTGAAGACAGACACAACTGCTCAGAGCTTTCTGACACTCACACTATCAAATATCCACCTATCTGACAAGCCTCATCTGAGAAACTACAGCATTGAAATAATGGCCCAGGACTGGAAGAGCGCTGATCTGGAGGTTTGTCTGGAGGGAGCTGAACCCATGGAGGGGCTGAGGAAGATGGGCACCTCACGGCCATCAACGAGCTGGAAGATTTGTTTGTCTCTACTGGCGATAGGACTGTGTGCTGCTGCTGCTATCACTATAAACAATCAGGTGAGCCTCTCAACATACAAAACACATACCTGAGAAAATATCGATGTATGATGAAACAATGATGTACGATACAATATCATACAATATATAAGATACTAGGTATTTTTGCAAACTTTTCTGTTTGAGGTTTTTTACAGTAAAGTTGGCAAAATATTTGAGGATTAATTCAAATGTAATAGATGGCCATGCATGATGTTTAAATTGATCTATTTTTCTCTCTCTCTCTTCATTTTCATCAAAACAGAAACAAGACACTGCTGTCGGAAGTGAAGGTGAGTTTTGGTTCTCATCTGTGGTTTTCTGACCTGTTCTGTTAAAGCTGCTGTCATGTTCCATCGACCCCATGTTCTCTGCTGCTTTCCTGTCCCTAAAATGTCTCTCATTCTCCTCCACAGATATGAGACACACTTTGAGACAGATCTCAAAACAACACAAAGGGAGCACAGCCATTCATTTGGAAGGTGAGAGCTTAAGCTATGTGTTGGAGAAGGTCCTGTGTGTTGGGCGCTGTGTTTGGCCTGCTCAGGGTTGCTAGGCAACACATCTGGTGTCATGTCCAAATCTGGTCTCACTTTTGAAAATATAACAACAGTACAAGGAGAATTGTAAAATTCAAATGGTATTAAGACCACTACACCTACGACTACAACTTCAGCGGGGCTGAACTACATTATACTACTAAACATGTTTATGAAAGGGGCCATAATTATATATGTTAACACATCCTTATTGTAACTACACTATAGAACTGAACATTTAGACATTTTCCAGACTTTCTCCATATGGGCTGGAGTCATTTAGTGAAAAAAGACACAATCTTTAATTCCCCCTTTTTCTCTCTTTCTCTTGCAGGAGAGTACAACTCCACATTCTCCAATACTAAAGTGGAATGGAAAGACGGCCAGGACCAGTCTTTTCACGCGGGGGGGCTGAAACTGGTCAAGAATGAGATCGTCATCCCCAGAAAAGGCGTGTACTTCGTCTACAGCCAGGTGTCCTTCCGCATCAACTGCCGGGTTAGCCCAGACCAGGCCCAGTCGCTGGAGACAATCCAACTGAGCCACGCGGTCATGCGCACGTCCCGTGCGTTCGACGACAAGAGGCCGCTGCTGAAAACGATGCGCTCAGGCTGCAAGCAATTCATTTCCGAGGAGGAGGACAGCGGGGAGCGCTGGTACAGTGCCATCAACCTGGGAGCCGTCTTTAGCCTGGAGGAGGGCGATCAGCTGTACACCCTGACCGAGTCCCACCTGCTCCCCCACGTGGAGGGAGAAAGTGGGGAGACCTTCTTTGGAGTGTTTGCTCTCTAAAGGCACATGTCTTTGAGAGTGTGTGTGTTTGAGCGAGTGAGTGGATGTGAGGACGGCAAACTGTACTAATGGGTTTTTACAAGGCGCTTGTTTTATGTTAAAACAAAGTTCACTCAATTGTGGAGTATCAACATTTAGATCATATCTAAGTTCACCATACCTATACAGTATTTGTATATTACGTGTGGAACCGAAGTATGAAGTATTCTGGGTTAAAGCTTAGTCCTTAGGAATGTACGAGTCAATATCACTGTGTATCACTACATAAGACTACAACTAATTCCTTATCCTAAAAGGGCAACAGAAGAGACCAAATTTTGAGCTGTAATGAATGTAGTTTTATTGATGTTTATTTATATATTTGAATTATTGATGTTAATTTATATATTTGAATTATGTGCTTTATTTATATATTTGAATTATGTATTTTATTTAAATATTTGAAAGTGTATACATTCCAATGGTATTTATTGATATTTATTTATTGTGTTTTTTCATCATTGTTTAATTTGAAAATAAAAATGTTTAAATGAACCCTCAGTGCATTTGTTGTATATGCTGTTGACACTTGATGACACTAAGTGTACATATCTGTCTTCACACACACACACACACACAGACACACACACACACACACGTCATCCACACACCCCAGCACCACTCATCTCCACCTTTCTCCATCTCTGAGAAATACATCATCTGATTCTGTCTCCTGCCTCACTCTGAGCCTCCTCTCTATCTGTCTGCTTCTGACCATGCATTCATCCCCATACCTCAAACTCGTCACAGTCCATCATAACGTACATCTATCTCTGTAATGCCCCCACCCCCCCCCACACACAGACACACAGACACAGACACACACACACACACACAATCTTCCTTCAATGGTGGTCTGCCAACCGTGTCATCCAGTCAATGCTATCAGTCTGCTCGCAAGGCAGATTGTTTTCATATCACTTTCTTCTCTGAATCAGTCTGAAGTGTGTAGGAATACTAGGCCTAAGTTTTGCATGTGTCAAAGGGCTACTTTGAAAACCCTATCAAACACACACACACACAAACACACACACACACACACACACACATTCAGACCTATTCATAGCTATTCATACACACATGTTTTTTTATACAGCTTGCATATACATTTCATACTAAATGGCATAATGCACTTCAACACGCAAGGTAGGCCATATATGAAACATATTTAATCCTATGATATTGTTTATGAAAGGGGACATATTTGTGAGTTATTGTATCTACACTTGAGAGTTGGAGTAAAGAAAGACACATTCTTTCATCCGCCCCCCATTCTCTCTAAAAGGAGAGTAGGAGGATGAGGAGGAGTAAAAGGAGAGTAGGAGGATCAGGAGGAGTGAAAGGAGAGTCTTGCATTTGTGTCAGAGCTATTATAAGTACTTGGAATACCCTCTCAGACAGAAACAGGGACTCCCCCAGATGCAAGCTGGGAGAGAACGTGAGGGCATAGATCTTCTAGAGTGGAATGGATCCTCTCACACTCATAAGCAAGAACAGGACGCCCACAGACCTATTAATACACACGACCGCAAAACAGAGGCGAAAACATGACCAGTGTACCCCCCCCCCCACACACACACAGACATATGACCAGCGTACAGTGACATGACTCAACCATCCTGTGTGGCTCTTGGCGTGTTCTTACATGAACAGCATCATGTGATGATAGACGTGACCCCGCTGTGACCTCTACCTATTCCCTGTTCTGCGTCTGAGCTCTGACATGGAGCCCCGAACACTCCACGACCTGCAAGAGGTCGGCCTACTGCAGGCGAAAGTGTTTTTTTTCTTCTCCATACTGAGATTCTGATGCGGCTTACTTGCCACAGTTTCCATTTGCAGAGCAGGTTTCCTTCTAAGCGGGTCTGTAGTCTGTGGTCGGCTAAAGGACAGGGGGGCGGAGGGGGGAGTCCCAGCACAGAGCTTGGGCATTGCGCTATGATTGGGGGTTTTACAGCAACCCCCCCCCCCCACCCACAAAGCACGCCCGCCCACAAACAAACAGCTCACCCTCCCAATCAGCAGACATAGCACACACACAGAAACTCCCCCACACACACACACAGAGAAACAGAAACTCCCACACACACAGAAACAGAAACTCCTACACGTAGCATAAAAAAAGATGGACGGACAAACACATTTACAGAAGTAGCAAGAGACATCTCCATAGGGGGATTTCATACAAATAAACCCTATAAACTGCACAGGCAATTGGCTGTTTACGTTATCAAATGTGTCAATCATTTGCCAATTTGAATTGATGCACTGGAAGCAATTAAATGGTGATGAATTCTCAGTAAAAAACGACTTGTTTATTGATTCACCAAATCAGAACTACAGTAACCACATTTCACATCTTCTCTAGATTAGACATCTGAAGCAGTCAATATAAATATGATTTTTTTTTTAAATAGCATGTGCGAATACAATTTATACTTCTGTGTTTAAGAATACATTTATCATGTACATACATATCATTTACAATTGTGCATGTCATTGTTCATATAAACATCAATGATATTTATCATCAGACAGAAACGGAAATGGGGAAGTGTGTGAGTTGATATTGGAGGACTGCAGGAAAGATGGCACTATAACTGCTCCTTGAGAATGGTGGTCATACGCAACTATTTGAAGGAGGCATTGCCACCAGGGAAGCAAAGTAGGCACACTTTCACACACACACACACTTTCACACACGGGAACTGTTCCAATAATGCCTTTGATTGCAGATGTGTTGGCAATACTGGATCTTCATGAAGCAAAGTTTCGATGTTTTTTGTTACAGCTGTCTATGGAGCAGTTTCATGTGTGTGTGTGTGTGAGTGTGTGTGTGTGTGTGTGTGTGTGTGTGTGGGTGGGGGGCGGGGGGCAGTGCTTTACTTCCCTTGCGATGCTTCCTGTGGAAATGAGCTTGAAACTTACTTTAGTTCCTTATTTATGGTTCCTAACCACAGACGAGATCATTACCTCATTCCTATTAGCAGGGACCCAACGCCGATGACTGTTGGAACAGACTCTTATTGCATCATCTACTTGATCTGTGAAGCTGTTATCTGAAGCTCCTGAACAGTCACTGTCTGGCGTTAGAGTTAGTTTACACATCATCACTGTCTTGGAAAAAAAAAACGGGTGATCAGCAAGTCTCGTTGTTAATGGCTCTACACACTCCGTGCCCTAGGGTCAGTGCAGGGCTGTCTATGCACCCACACAAATAAACACACACACACACACACACACACACACACACACACACACACACACACACACACACACACACACACACACACACACACACACACACACACACACACACACACACACATGGGTAAGGAAAGTAGAAAGTGACACGCCAGCGCAGAGATTCAAACCGAAACGGAGACAGGAAAAGCCATGAAAAAAAGGAACACCACTGCGCACTTCAATGCTTTCCGCAGAGTTGTGTGTGCATATGTGTGTGTGTGTGTGTGTGTGAGTGAGTGTGTGTGTGTGTGTGTGTGAGTGTGTGTGAGTGTGTGTGTGTGTGTGTGTGTGTGTGTGTGTGTGAGCTTGTGTGTGTGTGTGAGTGTGTGTGTTAGTGTGTGTTTGTGTGTGTGTGAGAGAGAGAGACTCACCTACAAATACACACTCATCACACTATAAGGTGAACTGAAATCACTGAAATCAATTGAACTGGACATATTTCACATTCGGACACATTAAAATGTGATTGGACCTGAAACACGGCCAGCAGAGGGGGCTGGCGAGCCAGGTGTGCAGCAGGAGATTAACGCTGTTGACAGATTTCTAACATGCACCTGTGACAGTCCCTCAGACCGACAGAGCGTGCAGTGGATGAGGGGGGAGGTGGGTTAAGGTAAAGATAGAAGTTCACGCAAGGACAGTGTTAAGGTAGACTGCATCATATGTGTCTTCTCTGTCTCTCCCACAGCCCATGGAAAACTACTCATCAGAGCCTTTCGTAATGACTCACTACAATGAAACACTTCACCCCCCCCCACCTGAACTCTTCCCTTATGTCCCATCTGTGTCATCTCACTGTCAATGTGGTTTGATTTCCTGAACAACAAAAAAGCTAAATGACATATCCACCCACCCACATGTTGCACAAAGAGAGAGAGAGAGAGAGAGAGAGGAGAAAGAGAAAGATGCAGATCTCTCCTCCCCTTCAGGGCCCTTGTGCTCTGTCTCCTCTTCCTCCTCTCCTCTTCCTCCTCTCCTCCTCCTCCTCTCCTCCTCTTCGCGCTCCTCTCACTTGTAGAGGAGGGGCAGGTGGCTGGCGTGGCAGTGGTTGCGACTGATCTTGCCGTCCGCCTGGTAGAGGTTGGAGGAGTTGGAGAAGGACGGCGGGAGCGCGTGGTTGTCAGAGGAGGGGAGCGGGTAGCCCGGAGGGGGCAGTAGAGCTTTGGGGTCGCCCTGCGGGGCAGACGCCGGGGGGGTGCTGTGGTTCTGATTGCCCGAAGATGGACGCCGGCGGGAGCGGAGAGCCTGCCTCTCAGTCAGCTGGTTCCGGAGATCAGACACCCTCTCCTCCTTCTGCAGAGGGAACACATGCATACATTTGTCACGCACAAGCCTTTATAAACACACACACACATGCAAACATATGTCACGCACAAGACTTTATGAACACGCACACACACACACACATGCATACATATGTCACGCACTAGCCTTTATGAACACACACGCACACACACACACACACATGCACGCACACTCACACACAGACGCACGCACAGACACACACGCACGCACACACGCGCACAAACACACACACTCATGCACGCACCCTCATGCACGCACACACACTCACACGCACACACACACTACATATCACAAACTCTTTCTCTGTTCTGCGTGTCAGTGTATGAACAGGTCAAGTCAAGTCACTACACATAGTGTGCACCTCCTGTATGTACATTTCCATACATGTGTCTATATGAGTGTGTGTGTGTGTGTGTGTGTGTGTGTGTATGTGTGTGTGTGTGTGAGTACGTGTTTGTGTGTGTGTGTGTGTGTGTGAGTGTGTGTGTGTGTGTGTGTGTATGTGTGTGTGTGTGTGAGTACGTGTTTGTGTGTGTGTGTGTGTGTGTGTGTGTACCTCCTGGATGATCCTCTGTAACTCTTTGTTCTCTCTCTCCAGCTGGCGGCTCTTCTCCTCGTCGTTGTTGTTGGTGGACGAGCCTGTCTTCATCGTCTCCTGCTGGTCCGACTGCCACTCGCCACGAGTAATCAGCCTCCGCATCTTACACATATAACACACACACACACACACACACACACACACACACACACAAACACACACACACACACACACACACAAACACACACACACACACACACAAACACACACACACACACACACACACACACACACACACACACACACACAATACACTCCATGAGGCTGAGGTCTTGTGGAGCTTTTTCTACACATTAAACAAGCAGTTTGCTTTAGTCGGTCTCAGTGAGGGGATCGTTATGCATAGAAGAGGAGAATCAGGAGCTCTGCTCAAAATCTCACTGCAACTCAAGCACAGCCTGTTCCATACCACTATGCCCGCGTGCAAACCCTAGACAACAGTTTGCATTGAAATGTGCATGTATGTAGGGAAAATATAGATGCAGTTTGCATTGAAATGTGCATGTATGTTGGGAAAATAATATATATGCAGTTTGCTTTGAAGTTTGTATGTATGTAGGGAAAATGTAGATGTAGTTTGCATAAAAATGTGCATGTATTTTCCACTATTCCTGCTGTATATGTAAAAAAAAAGTTACTCACAAATGCAACTGCAGTAAAGGTCTGGTACTTATGGTGTGAAAAACAGTCATAACAAAAGATGAATCATTCTGGGACTGAGATTTAAATGGTTTGTTATACATTCCGCCCCTGCGTGATCACCAATAGTCGTTCCTCTAATTTGTCTCTCCTACGTGGTGACGCCTCATAACTTATCACTGGAGCAGGAGGAGGACATTAATGACCCACTCAACTCCTAAACAACTTCCCTCGAGAGGCCCAGGCTCTCAGACCTCACTCAAATAACTTCACTCAAATAATGACCATCATAACAGTTAATGTGGCTTGTGTGTAACACAACAAACCATTACTATTTTCCCCAACTGTTCGCACATTGAAACATGAGGTCCAATTGCTGGAACCTGCGAAACCCACACCTCACACCCTTAACCATAGCTGCAAAGCTGCACGTACATTTCCTGCTTTGCAGTTCCATATCGCTCTTTATAAAGAGACACAGACACACTATTCTCTACATAAAACTTCACACTCATATTCAACATGTTATTATACTTGCTAAACATGTACATGTACCATTGCTAAAGAAGACATAGTGATGTCACGGTTGACTAGTTGGTCTGGCCGGTCGGAAATAGGAGTCTGTGTAAAGTCATTTTTTAACATAGGCTGTTGTTGTA
>NC_045170.1:7787921-7795421 GCF_900700415.2 Clupea harengus | reverse complement strand
GAAGTGATGAATAAAGGGGTGAAGGTGGACCTCTTCCCTTCAACTCTGCTGAAAGCACACGTCAATATAAAGAACCCTATTTAAAGCATCTGAAGGCCAGATTATAGTTCAGCGAACCTTAAATGTGACGAAAATTACACATCATCCACATGGCAGCTCTTACATTAATGCTGACATATGTCTCTGGACTGCAATAAAAGCAAAGCTTGCTGTCCCTTGTCATCCCGAGAGACCATTTTGGCACACGGTAGTGTATTTTAGTGCAGATGTATTGAACTTATGAGTCTTACCGCTTCATTGCAAATGGCCCACAGAAAGTCATTTTGCATGGGCTAAATAAAGAGAGCGTTAAATGTGCACCTGCTCCAACTGGCTTTGACATTATCTCAATGTTTCCCACCTTCAGTGGTTTCTTGGAGTCCAATTATTACATCAGGGCAAAGCTCAATGGCACAAAGACCTGGCACAGGCTACAGTATTCTTATTTGGCAGGATAGAAGTCCTGCTTTGGCCGACCAGCCAAGACCAACTCTATTCAGTGCGACTCGTGTTTGACACATATTTAAGGCTCTTTTCAAGCTCCTTCCACTGAGGCATAAACTGGCTTTATGATAAACATGCCTTTGAATGAAACCGTCATTTGGTCATTTGAGTGGCTCTAACATATCTATCGGGGTAAAAACATGAAAGAAGCTTTTAAATGAGCTGATCTACTGATCAGTAGCGTGCAATCAATAAGATCCAATCAATCAATATGATCCCAAAGGTGAGATAAGTTCTCATTCAGGGGCACCGCGACAGGGGAGGCAAAGCAGGCAATTAGCCTGGGGGCCCTAAGCTGAACGGGGCCCCCTAGGACAGCTGATTACGTTAGTCCACAGCAACAGACAATCCTCAAGGTCCACAGACAATACTGGGAAAACCCACTTGAAATCTATAATTTCATAGAGGAAACTACAATGACCAGGAAGCCCCTATGGGATCCCCATTTCATGAGCTTGCTAGGAGCTTCGTAATTAGGAGGGGAGAGAAAGAAGGAGAAAAAACAAAAAAAAACAGTGGTTAGTTCAAATCTGTTACATTGACTGAAGTAGCTATGGCAACGGTTGTTCCCTGTGTGACCGGCGCTGACTGGACAAGCACATTACCGCACCGGACTCCAACACGCAATCTAGGACTGCAAAAATTGACTGCAACATACTGATTTTCAATTCCATTTTTTCACTTTTTAAACGGGTAAAATCGAATTTAATTGTAGAGCTGTGCGCAGCGCATTGATTCGCTTAGCCACTCCTTGAATTGGACAGAATAGATAAGTGTGAAGAGGTGTGTCTGAAAGCGGGATTTAAAGGTAGGGAGAGAGTCAATACTACAGATGTACCAGAGGAGAGGGGCAGCATGGCTAAAAGCTCTAAAGCCCATGGTAGTCAAGGCGGGCAGGAGGTACAGTGAGATTGGTGGAGGAGAACCATCTAAGGGTATAGGAGAATGTGGAGATGTGAAGGAGATCTGACAGATACGGAGGTGCTAGAGATACGGAGGTGCTAGGTTATGAAGAGGCTTAAAATTAAGAAGCATCTTAAAATCGATAAAGTATTTGTGAGGGAGCCGATGAAGTTGTTGAATGACAGGAGTGATATGTTCTATGGAAGCAGTTCTGGTAATGATACGGGTAGCTGAGTTCTAAACCAGCTGATAAGCGATGAACTCAGAAGAAGACGCTGGAATTGGATCGGCCATGTACACCGGAAAAAACGAAATAATGATTGTAGGGTGGCAATGGGATGGCAACCAGAGGGGAAATGCGCTGTAGGTCGCCCCAAAGACAACCTGGAGATAAACAGTGGAGAAGGAAAGAGGATGTGAAGGATGGAGAAGCTGGAATGAGGTCCGAGGTCTGGCGAAGGACCGAGCAGAATGGAAAAAGAAAGTTGCAGCCTTATGCGCCTCATGGCGTGGAGAGAACTAACTGAAGTTTATGGAGGAGTTTGTGAGGAAGACCAGAGAGGACAGAGTTCCACTAGTCAATACTAGATGTAATCAGAGCAGGCACAAGAATAGCAGTACTGTTAGATGTAGGAGATGGGCAGAGGTTGATATTGGGTAGATGGAAATAGGCAGGCTGAGTGATATTATTGATGTGTGCTTTGAAGTGATTAAGGACTATCAAGGATGACAGACCCAGACTCTATGGAACTATGGAACTATGGAATTGTCAATAATCTGAGGAAATTAGTTTTAGTTCCTACGAGGAGAACCTCAGTTTTATCACTATTAAGTTTGAGAAAGGTAGAGGAGTCGTGGGACTCCCACAAAATATATACATATGTATAAAATTAAATTCAAGTTAAAGTATTTGTTCTTAAAACTACAGAATGTGTTTACAGGAGGGCAGCAAGAAATAATTCATGTTTACATACACAGGTGCAAGATTTTATGCATGGCACATTTCCGTGGGAACTGGAATGTGCAGGACTGCAAAATCCATCCCGTGTAAACATCCACATGTGGGATTTTGTATTGGGACAAAACGTGGAAAATATTAAATCGTTTTGCGGGAGCAGGACTGAAAAATCCATCCCACGCAGACCTCTTGTAGGGTGGATTAACTCCTGATTCCCATAGGGTATGATGCGACTAAGGTTGATGGAAACAGGTTTATTTGCATAAATTCACATTTGTTACAATTTTATTAGATGTTTCCGTTCAAGTTGCCCTGACAACCTCATGTTTACAGCTGTTCAGAACTCCTCCCTTGATTTCGGAGGGTCCATTTTAGTTCACAATACACAGCGGATGGAAACTCACACAGACTTGTATTTTCTCTAACCGAGTTTCCATGAATGCACTTAAAATATGCAAATGATTTGGATGGAAACCCAGCTATTGACAACAGACCCGTCGTGAATAGCCCCTCCTTTCCGTGCGCACTCTAACTCAAAGCAGGATCATGCACAGGAGGAAGGATTGTTGTTGCCGTCTGGTGCAGAGAAGACGGCTGGCCGCTATGGTCGGTATCAGGAAATATGGCATGCGATTTATGTCATGTCGAGAGCGTGATAAAACATGCTTAAAAGCAAATGATATATCATTCCACACACAGAGATATCAACTGCCACTCGCACAATATATGGCTGCAGCCTAGGGGGCCCTATGTGTGCAAGGGCCCCTGATTGGCCAGAATCTTTTTAATTATTTGAATTTATTTCCATAGAAAAAAAGAATCTTGACCTCTATTGGCCCATGAAAACATTTTAAAAATGAAGCAGTTGATTGTGAAGATGTGGCCAGTTTTATAAGATCAATTTTCTCTGTCAGAAAAACAAGGAAGAAAACTTCTAACGCTAGCAATATGTATTTACGAGGGTGCAGCTGTTGCATTATTGCTGTTATGTGCGGCTGCTGTCTTTGTGGTATTTTATAATTCGAGCACAGCGGTTCGATCCCTGCCTCTGTAAGGATGTTGTGATCTTGCCTCTGTTCTGTGCTGCTGCAGCTGTTGGACCTGTTGGTTTAGAAAGCTAAGAGTTGTTACCAGCTTGCAGATGCACGGTCTGAATGTGTTTATGCCCGTGCGTGCGGAGTGTGTGCGTGCAGGGCGTGTAATATTCTTTGACACATGGCACTCAATTACTTTTTTTCTGGTAAAGCATGATGAGTAAGGGAGGCCCCACACAAAGAGTAGCCAAGGGGCCCATGACCACCACCTCGCACTCGCGCGAATGGAACTAAGCAGCAAACGCACAAAGCAGCCGCTGGCACACAAGAGTCTCTGCATGGCGAGGACACACGCGCTCTCAAAGGTTAACTCTGCTCTCTGAATTCGGCTTGTGTGAATCAACATGACTTTTGACAATTTGGGGGAGGTAAACAAGGAAGACGCCTGGCCCTTCTATGATTGGTCACTGATCACACCCTCCCAGATCTCCTTGACCCTTGAACCCTCAGCTATTGTCTCTGAATACTCAATAAACTGCTGTGCCAGTCAGAATTGTATGTTAAAATTACCACCGGTATATATTTGTGGAAGACGCAGCTATATATTTTGTTGAGTAACATTAGATTTCAGTTAGTTAGTTAGCTACTTCTCCATCTGTAACATTAGCTCTGTAATTAGCCTTCTAATATGCACCAAACTAATTAAAAGGGGTAACGCTAGCTAGCCAACTACTGTTAGACAACAAGGCAAATGAATTCTAACATTATTTCATCACATATCAAATTGCCATTCTTAGTGACACTGGTTTATTGCATTGGACAGCACTCTAACATCTACTGACCAGGATCTCAAACATAGGCCTACATCAGCGTATTTCTATTACTCAAGATGTATTAAATGCATTTCTTTTTAGACACTCATACTCTTAAAATGTTTTTGTCAAGGAATGTGTACCCTTGTGTCTATGTGTGAGTTATGTGAGTTAACTGTGTTGTGCGTCTTACGTGTTCCTCTGTGTGTTTGTATCGGTGTGTGTGTGTGTGTGTGTGTGTGTGTGTGTGTGTGTGTTTGGTGTCCTTTGGGCCACTGCCTCTCTCGGCTTAACTCCTCTCTCTGCCCTTGATGTTGGAATCGGGACACTGTGTTACCATGGCGACCAAGCCCCATAATGGTTGCCACAGCGATAGGAAAGGAAAGTAGCAATGCGGTAGTTGTCAGGGGCGACCAGCAAGTGGGAGAATGAGCAAAGTAGCGAGGGAAGAGCACAAATACTGTATAAAACACAGAGTGGAGGAGAGGAGAGGAGAGAGAATGAGAAGGCTGCATTGAGGGGAGAAAAGAGAAAGAAGAGACTAAAATAAATAAAGCTGAGAATCGCTAGAAAAAGGAGACAATGGACAGAGCGTGAGAGAGAGAGAGAGATTGGGATAGAGAGAATTAGGCAGAAAAAAGAAAGACAAAAAGTGAGATGATGCATGAAGAGACAGAGGAAGGAGAAAGACGGAGAGAGGGATGCATGAAGAGACAGAGGAAGGAGAAAGACGGAGAGAGGGGATGGACCACATCTGCTGCTGGAGGTGGCCGTGGCAACTGATCTGGAGCAGAATCATTCTTGCCTTCAAGGACAGGCTATTTATATTCACTCCTTAAACATCAGAAATGTTTATATACACTCCCAAAATTACCTACACACCAGTAAGGTATTTATACACCCCCTGAACACCTAAGAGGCACACGTGACATGTAAACACTACTGGAATATTCATACACTCACTACATAACAAGTGTATTAACACGCTCCATAAACACCTATTAAGTGCTCATAAACACTTCCTCAACACCAGAGGGGTATTTACATATGTTCCATAAATACCTACACATGGTCTGAACATATCATCCCCAAAGACCAATAAAGTATTTATATATTCTCCATAAATACCAGTTGGCCATTTCTACACACTCCCTAACCACTGGTGGCATACTTATAGACGCTCCCTTAAGATGGGCTGATACACTTTGCCACCCAGCAGCCCTGGCTGTTAGCCGTGGTAATCAGGTGAGAAGGACAGGATGGCCTTGCCGCCGTGCAGAACAGGCACCACAAACACCACAGGGCTCCAGACCCTGAGTATGAGGCTAGACTATGTGACCATTATTACTTTCTGCAAGTGAATTTGTATTCAGTTTTAATACAAGGACAAAAACTGGACAGC
Source organism: Clupea harengus (assembly GCF_900700415.2). Classification (NCBI taxonomy): domain Eukaryota; kingdom Metazoa; phylum Chordata; class Actinopteri; order Clupeiformes; family Clupeidae; genus Clupea; species Clupea harengus. The sequence continues at coordinate 7,789,769 of NC_045170.1, read as the reverse complement.
TTTTTTTTTTCATTTGTATGCTATGTAAGCTGTTCTGGACTGTGTTTCCTGAAAGTCATTTATCAACCACTGCGGTAATGGAGGAGAGAGAGAGAGTGTTCAAAATGATAGTCTTTCTATCACTTAACTATAGTAGTTGTTTAGCGATGCTTTCGGGAAATCCTTGATCCAGTGAGTTTTCATATGATGCCATTTTATGGCTGTGCCTAAAACACCCTTTTATAATTACTTACAAGCAAATTGTTGCTGTAAATGTTTTGCTCATGTGTGACTGGACTTTTCTTTCTTTTTATTTATGAGTACATACTGTTCGTGTGTATGGGCGAAGGTTTGTGTATATATGTATGTATATATATGTATGTATGTATATGTGTATGTATGTATATGTGTATATATGCCTCTCAATAATGCGATATGTATTCAATAGGGAGTCGGTGGGGTGGGTAAGGTCTGGGAGAGGGGGAACTTGAGCGAGTTTGAATGTGCATGTATTTGTCTTTGTCCTGTGTCTTGAGGACCCCCTCAAAAACGAGATGCTGCATCTCAAGGGGTTATCCTCCAAACAATACATTTCAATATAACACAGAAACAGACTAAGGAACAAAATACCTGAACATCTATGAGAATGAGTTGCGTTATTTTTCATTTCAATTTTATTTATTTAGTGCAAATAATAACTGAAATTGCCTCTAGGCGCTTTACAAAGCCCATAACCTTTTACTGTTTGCCTATGCAAGCACTGTGTGAACCTGCACTGGATTATGTTTTGTCTGTGAAATCCCATCAATCACATTCGCACATTATTGTGAAATTGTTCAGCTATACACGTAGTCATTTCAAAAGAATATCAACAGAGACATCTAAAGATGCTGTCAGTCTAGAGCCCTACACTCTCTAAAACACACACACGCACGCACGCACGCACGCACGCACGCACACGCACACGCACGCACACACACACACACACACACACACACACACACAGACACGGAGAAGCTGCTCAGGGTGAACACACACACACACACACACAGACACACACACACACACACACTCACAGACACGGAGAAGCTGCTCAGGGTGAACACACACACACACACACACACACACACAGACACGGGGAAGCTGCTCAGGGTGAAGCTGCAAACAGCCTCTGACCCAGTCATGTGTCGTTGTTTGGCATTGCATCGGCTTGTGCCTTGAAGAACACTAGTCCTGTTTGAACTGATTATTGATTATGAGGGCTGACAGCATTCAAAAAAGCAAAACGTCATAACAGACATTGTCACGAGACACACACTCATGCATGCAAACCCTTAATGCACACATAAGCAGGTTCCTGACACAGAGAAACACACTGCAGCGTCCCTCATAGACACACACACACACACACACACACACACACACACACACACACACACACACACACACACATACACACACGCACACACACACACACGCACACAAACACGCACACACACACACACACAGACACACACGCACACAGAGACATTGTTCAGATACAGAGCGGGTCATCAGCTGCTTATGTCTCAGAGGAGAAGGCGGAGCTACTGACCTTGGCACGTGCCTGGAACACTGATGCAGCTACACACACACACACACACACACACACACACACACACACACACACACACACACACACACACACACACACACACACAGATGCAGACACACACTCCAGCCATCTGAGACAGCCCTCAGACACACACACACACAGAGATGCAGACACACACACAGAGATGCAGACACACACTCCAGCCATCTGAGACAGCCCTCAGACACACACACACACACACACAAACTCAGACTGCCCTTAGATAGTAAGACACA
>NC_045170.1:7770421-7777921 GCF_900700415.2 Clupea harengus | reverse complement strand
TGTTCCGCCCTTTGAAGGCGCGATCAGACCAGCACCCCCTCTGCCTTTACTCCAAGTGGGTCAGCCAATGCAGTTCTCCTGGCTCTGAGGGCCTCAATATGTCCTTGATGTCCTGTGGGCACGGCTGTGGGCACTGCTGTGGGCACGGCTGAGGCTTGATGATGTTCTATGATTTCCTCCTTCAAAGTCGGTTCTGAATGGGTTATGTCATTTGTGACATTATGAGTGTACTGATGCCGCGACTGGCCATTATGACAGGGCTGAAAGACCATAAAAGGCTGTTTAAAGATTTTCATCATTTGTGTGTCACTTCGCAAAGCCATATTTAAATGCAAATATTTAGTCCTTGCCAAGGCTGAAAGCAATTGTGCGGAGCACCCTAATAAGATCTCAGAGACTTCAAATGGTAATACAATGTCTAAAAACATTAGGATTATGTTCACAGTAAAACCTGAAAATGTGTTCAGCGCGAAAACTGTTTATCACGTGCATAAAGCCATAGCTTTTGCTTTCTATCTTCATGAACATTTGTCCATAAAATAGCCCCTATATTTAATTTATGGGAAAGATCTCGTATCATTTCTATGTCAATACTCTCTAGAGCTCAGAGCTCTTTGTGTTATCGCACCCAAACTAGTTTTGGTAGCATCCTCAAATTCATTTTTGATAGCATATAGTCATGTGAAGGATAGATAAACACCTGTGTCTTTCCCACTACCCATCCAGGATATTCACTATGTAGTTTTGTGTTCTGGGCTGGAACACCCTGCAAAAATGGAAGAAAAGCTTTCACAGCATGACATTGCCAGCTATACTGCCAAAGGACACCGGTTAGGGTGTTGGCAAGCTTCTATCAGTGCCAACTGGGCTGTTGGTGGAGTTTTGCGAGGTTCTGCATGCCTTTTAGGCAGCTAGCTTGCTAGTTTTGGAACAGAACTACTCTTTAAGGTTTAAGGTCATTGTGCATTACCTCGAAGACCGACTGCTTGATTAGTGTTTGGTTATTTCATGGAGCTCTTTTTACTGCCCTTGCTCCTCCCTGCCACAAACATAAAGCACAAACGCCACCTATGTTTGAAAGGACTGTCTCCATAAACCCACACAGGTAGAATAAACTGAAACCATTTTACTACCTTCCTTATTACTCGCTTATGGACAGAGTTTAGTTAAAAGGTTTTGTCGATAAAAACAATTATTTCTCCATAAAGATCCCCACGGTTCTCTGATACTGATTTTTTCTTTCAATGTACTGCTGAAGATCTGACGCGTGTGACCCTTGACTGTGATTCATTTTTCAGTTTATTTTTGGGACCTTTCTAGCTTGTATTGGATAGGATAGTAAAAATGAGACAGGAGCTAGGAAAAAAAGAGATGGAAAGAGAAGGAGAGAGAGAGCGAGGGAGAAGGAGGGAGAGAGGATGAGAGGAGGAAAAGAGAGCTGGAGAGAGGGACTGAAAACTGACCTCAGGTCAGGCTATTGTGGGGGATTCAGTCTCAAGTATGGTGCAGGACCACAATGCTCCTGCTGAGCTTCAGATAACCCCTTAACATTTATAAATATGCAAATCTGAGAATGTCAGCACCCTCCTTCTGATGCATACATCAACTCTGAGAGCTAACACTCAACTCAGAAAAGCCACTCTCACCTGCCATATCACCTCTACCAATTGTATTACATTCTATCCCGCTTTCGTCGAATATCTTGTCGCTCGTCTCTGTCATTTTCTCCTCAGACGTGTTGAAAGGACAGGAAGCTCCACCTCAATTGCAGAGCAGTGCTTCTGCCCCGCCCTCTCCATTACTGTCCTGGCAGCTGTAATTGTACATGTCTGCATGTGCCAAAGCTGTTCAGTCGGTTCAGTCGTCAGCCCCTTCCACTGCGCCATTAGTTTAACTACTTAAACTGGTTTCTCTATTTTTGGCAAACAGATAAATGACCTTCACCCATCCTGCAATAACTTCCCATTGGGTTACATAACGCTGGTTATAGATCCCAAATTTAAGCACTAGACGTGATGATGTTCCCACTTCAAAATCAGGAAACTCATTTTCAGAGATTTTAGTCAATGTGTGGCCTTTGATGAATTTAGGGCACTCTGGAGAAATAAGCTTGTTGAAGCTTGGACTGGGGGAAAGAATATCTGTCTCTTGACCCTTTCCCCTAACCCGACTCACATTATCTACAGACCTCAAGGTGAGAATAATTACACTGTCCATTATTCATGCAGACAAGACAAAAATGTCCCACAACCAAAAATCCCACTCCTTTACTACAAAAAAACTAGACTCTACTCAAACTGATCATCATTACTCATAGACACACACTCACAAGCTGCTTACGTTCCTCCCATCTAACAGTGTTCATTTTGTCAATGAAAATGCTGAGGGAAAATGTTCTGTGATGTGACGCTGATGATGTATTTGAAAACAAAGATGTTAAGTAAGTCTGCTACTTTTTTCCGAGAACGCTGGGTTTCCATCCAAGTTGTTGGCATATTTTAAGCGCATTCATGAAACTTCAGCTAAAGCATTTGAGTGTGATGTGATAAAATGTGAGTCTATCCGTGTTTCCGTCTGCTGTGTTAGGCAAATAAGAAATTACACTCTCCTAATCAAGGGAGGAGTTGTGAACAGCTGTGGGATCAAAACGTAGGGTTGTCAGGGCAACTTTAATGGAAACACGTAGTGAAATTGCAACAAATTTGAATATATGCGAATAAACCCATTTCCATCAACCTGAGGTGCATTATACCGTATACGAATATGGAGTTAATCCACCCCCCTCTAGTGACTCGACTGCTTATTTGACACAAGATTTTATGCAAATTTCAAGCGTTTCCACTCAGGCTTTACTATTTGAACGGTCAAAATTTGCATTAAAAAGTTGAGAACCCAACTACTCACTCCTCCGCCAGACAACTTTGCAGTGCCGTCTTAATTCAGTTCTGCCGAGAGAAGCCCTACTCTGCTGGCACGCTTGACACGGGCAGAACACGTGTTTTTTTTAGCCAGTGTAGCCTTGTCGGGGTGCAGCTCGCTGAAGTCATAAATAAGCTAGTGCAATAGTTAAACCCCCGTAACCATGGGGCGCCGCCACATACATCTCCTCATGCATGCTTGGCCTCAATGAGAGGTTGGCGGCTCAGAGGTTCACTTCAGAGGAGGTCGCATCCTTTTGACGAAGAAAAAGTACCGTAGGCTGTCACTGTAATAGGTTAAACATAAATGTCCTGTTTAGGAATAGCCTAAGTTAAAGCTACGTTTTGTATGCGCATTATTAACGGACATTTTGACTGGCGAGTAAATAATTGTAATTATCCCAGGCTCGCTTAATGCAGGATGTTGTTTCCAGTTGGCTAACTTAATGAAGCAGAGGCTAGACGTGCGTGACACATCTTTTGAAGTTCAGGTGTTCTTCCTAGCGTGTGCCCACATGGCCTTCTCCCATAATCCCAGTGCATTCGGGTTGTCATTTGTTTGCTCTGTAATATGACTACATACAGTGGTCCAGAATTTACATAAGGCACTTTTTGGTTTTATTCATAAAGACACCTTTTAGAAAATAAATGAATTTTTGCCTATATTGTGTCTTAATATGACAACCAGACATTCAATAGATTTACTGCATTGAATTTTGAATCGAAACTAAAAGTAGAATACAGTGAGTCATTATTGTCTAAAACTAAACTAAAATATTGGAATTTTGTTGTCTAGACTACAATTAGAAGGGCTGTCAATCAACACTGCCCCCTAACCGGCCTTATTTATAATGCAGAGTAAAATACTACGGTGAACGGGTACAACTTCACCGTGATCATTAATCAGAAACAGAGAGAACTCTCATTCACACACACACACACACACACACACACACACACACACACACACGCACAGTCATCCACTCTGCTCGGGCTTATCATACATCAGGTCATTCATACCAGACACATAGAGAATGGATGCGAAGAAGGTGAGAGAGACGCAAGACAGGGAGAGGAAGGAAGAGAGGAAGAGGAAGGAAGAGAGGAAGGTTAGAGACGCAAGACAGGGAGAGGAAGGAAGAGAGGAAAGTGTGAGACGCAAGACAGGGAGAGGAAGGAAGAGAGGAAGAGGAAGGAAGAGAGGAAGGTGAGAGACGCAAGACAGGGAGAGGAAGGAAGAGAGGAAGAGGAAGGAAGAGAGGAAGGTGAGAGACGCAAGACAGGGAGAGGAAGGAAGAGAGGAAGAGGAAGGAAGAGAGGAAGGTGAGAGACGCAAGACAGGGAGAGGAAGGAAGAGAGGAAGAGGAAGGAAGAGAGGAAGGTGAGAGACGCAAGACAGGGAGAGGAAGGAAGAGAGGAAGAGGAAGGAAGAGAGGAAGGTGAGAGACGCAAGACAGGGAGAGGAAGGAAGAGAGGAAAGTGTGAGAGGAAAAGCGTTAACAGAGACAGAACAACAGAGGAAGAGAGAGAGAGAGAGAGAGAGAGAGAGAGAGAGAGAGAGAGAGAGAGAGGGATTCATCCCACCTTTCCAAGCATCAGTCAGCTTACGGAAGAAACCAAAGCAGAGAGAAAAGGCAGGCGGAAGGAGAGGATCACCTCTTTGATGGTTTCATGTCCGCAGAGACTTTCAATTTACATCTACAGAGCCAGAAACTGAAAGGGACTTATTAAAAAGAGAGAGGAGCAAGAGCAGGAATACACAGATCGACACACACACACACACACACACACACACAGATCGACACACACACACACACACACACAGACACACACAGATCGACACAGAGACACACACACACAGATCGACAGACACATACACATACACACACACACAGATCGACAGACACATACACAGACACACACACACACACACACACAGACAGGAAGGAGGAGGAGGAGGCAAATAAAAACAGATTCAGAGGTACTCCAAATAAAAACGCGATGTCACGGAAACAAAATCAACAAAAAAGGCAGACACCGACAGTGAAGATGAAAATGAGCGTGATGATGATGATGATGATGCAACCTTAACGAGACAGGAGCTCTCAGAGCGGCTGAGTGGGAGACTGAGCTCTGCATAATCAAAGCTGTTTCATTATGAACGTCATTCTCACACACACACACACAACACACACAGAGACAGAGACTCACACATGTAATCACAGTCACACATGTGCACACACACACACACACACACACACAGAGAGAGAGAGAGAGTCACATATCAACTCACAGTCACACATGTGCACACAAACACACACACACACACACACACACAGAGTCACACATCAACGCACAGTTACACATTTCCACACACACATGCACACAAGCAGTCATAAACAATCACATATGTAATCCCCACTCACACTGAAAGACATTTATTTATCGCTATTATGGTGTTATGGTGTCATTTGGGAATGGAAGGTAAACGGTAAAGTTGAATCGTTAAATCTATCCTTGGGTTGCCTAGTAACATTAACAATCCTCCCGACACGGCTCCAGTGGGAATAGGAACTATTGGATTAACGTGTTTGAGAAGGCCATGGGGGAGGGTGTGTGTGTGTGTGTGTGTGCGTGTGTGTGTGTGTGTGTGTGTGTGTGTGTGTGTGTGTTCTCCCCCTTCATTCACTACAGTACATTGTCATTATCAGAGGAAGCCCGTACCCCATTGATGTCCTATACTTTCTCTTAGGATTGTTTATTGTCTGCGTGAAGCCATTTAACATCGTTTGATGTTACGATGTTGCCACGATTTTTATCTTTATGGAGGACTGAGTGAATGAAAATGTGTTGTCTGTCCCGTGTTGTTTTTTTACCTGATACACACACACGGATAAAACATCACTTGCACACACAGGCACACACCCAGATAGCAAAAGGCCAGTGGACCTTCTGGGCGGTCCACTGCTGAGGTACAGACAAACGGCCCACCATTTTACACACAAGCGGTCATGAACAATCACATATACACACTCTCACACTGATGACCTGACACGTTCACTGGTGACTGACAGCTGCAGTGGGCGAGACCAAAAACCTTGTGTGTGTATAAGTATCTCTGAACGTGTATCCACGTACATAGGTAGGCCTGGGTATGTGTGTGTCAATACATCGCGGCTTGCAAACAGTTGCTGCTACACTTAGATTGGTATTGCATGCTGTATTCCGAATGGATTTTAGCTGCATCCATGTTGTATGAAAACACAGAGATGTGCTTAATTCCCTTTATCTATACAATGTGAAATATAGCAGCTATACTCAGCTCACCAACAATCTATTTAATCAATATGACATTCTCCAGACTATTTGACTTCAAGTCAAAGTGTTTATTGTCGCATGCACCAAATTGCTTCAGCGCAGCGAAATTCTTAAGACTTGGCCGGCAACATCTATGCAGTAGACAGACAGATACCAAAATAACATATACCAAAAATAACATATAACACTATAACATATAACATAATACACTATAACATATAACATTAACGTTCTTGACTTGGCATATCACTGAATCGGTGGCTCAATACCTTATGTTGCCAGCCTTAATTTGCATGGATATGCAGACATCTGTGAGTGCAGATTTAAATTAAACATAATTTGCCTTATATAAAGATGCAGAGGAAAAGGACATAAAAAGTGAGTTCAAATGTGTGTGGATGTGAGTATACAGTGTGTGTGTGTGTGTGTGTGTGTGTGTGTGTGTGTGTGTGTGTGTGTGTGTGTGTGTGTGTGTGTGTGTGTACATACAGTGTGTGTGTGTGTGTGTGTGTGTGTGTATGTGTGCGTGTGTGCATCTTTATGTATGTTTGTGTAAGTATAAATTGGTGTGTCTTGAAGTTTTTGGGACCACTAGGGGGATATTTGGGTCAGAAAGCTCATGTGCACCAGAAGCTCTCAAGGCACTAAAATAGAACTAATGAAAAATGGAGTGAACGAATTTCAGCCAAAGGGGAAGTGGGAGCACTTCAGCGGAGAACGAAACAAACACTACAATGTGGTTCCAATAATGACTTCTTTGTCATCACTGCATGCGTGGATATAGTGTCTATGTGTGTGTGTGTGTGTGTGTGTGTGTGTGTGTGTGTGTGTGTGTCTGTGTTTATGGAGCCTGAAAATATCACTAACTTATCAAGAAGTGCCAGCTAGTCCCCACCTTAGGCACTGAATTAATGTGATTGCTCAAATGCACAGCATAGCAAAGCATATTGCTCGTAGGCTATAAACTCATCACCAATTAGGTTAGTTAGGCTGCAATGCTGTAAGAGCACTGCCATACTAAATCTGAACTGTAGTTGGCTGTTTAGGGTTCTCGTTCCGTTTCTCCACCCTCAATCCGCCTGACCTTTAAGCCTAAGTCACACAAACAACTGATGAGGGTCCATGGCTAACCAGGTGGTAGGGTCCTGAAGTGTGTGTATGTCACGATATATGGCTAGCTAGGTGGTAGGGTCCTGAAGTGTGTGTATGTCACGATATATGGCTAACCAGGTGGTAGGGTCCTGAAGTGTGTGTATGTCACGAT
>NC_045170.1:7762921-7767921 GCF_900700415.2 Clupea harengus | reverse complement strand
ACACTAAAAAAGAGCACTGACTAAAGTTACCTACGCAGCCAGTGTTCATTTCAGTCCTCTCTGCTATAAGACTATAACACCATTTGAGAGTCATTCTCTTTACTAAATACAGTAGTCAGTCTTAAAGGTACAAACAGCAATTCAAGCTAAAGGATGTTGATATTTGAGGTCAACAGCCAATCAAGTTAAACCCCTCCCTCTTGTGCACCTAAACAATGTTTTGATTGGCTGGAAGTGTTTATGGCTCGGTCTGAGACACTAAGTTTGTTTCTCATTTACAGAGTGAGGACTCGTGGAGGAGCACATCCTAATTGTTTTGCAGCTTTGTGTGTCACTCTTACAGGAAACTCAGAGATCAGTGGAAAACTGGACTATTTGGTTACGCATTGGTCACACCAGGGTTAGCTAGAGGACCCTGAGGAGCAATTTGTAGAGTTTGCCAAAAAAGCGTACTGGATTAGAATCACAGACTCACCTTTAACTAATGTATTATCTTACAGACTGCACCTTTAACTAATGTATTCTCTTAGTCTGGTGTCTATATGAATGTAGGCGGATCGGATGGAGTTCTGGTGAGTCTGTGTGATCAGGAGCTTCCTGCTTTCGGCTGTCTCACACAACCTCACAATCTGAGAAGCCAGCGAGTTAGACTTTAAAAGCCAAAGCAGAGATCAGGGATCAGGCTGAAGGCAGAGCCACACACAAACACAGACACACACGTGCACGCCCACACACACACACACACACACACACACACACACACACACACACAAAGACAAGAAAACTCATAATACACAACATAATACACACATGCTTACAAAGCCATTACCAGACACACACAAAGACAAGCACATACACAGAATCGAATTTACATATCCTCTCACACACACACGCACACACACACACACACACACACACACAGGCTGAAGGTTTGATTGGAGGGAGAAGCAGGATCAGGCGGGTCCCCTCAGGCGACCTGACCTGAAAGCTCATCACACACAGACACTCATCTCTAAATCATTTCAATCTCAAAAGAGAAGCACCAGGCAGGGAAACAGCGCTCACTTAGGACGAATAAAGCGTCTTTAGTGCCACACAAAGGAACAGGCATGTCACTGGAAACAAATTAAGCAGAAAAGGGAGTCATCTGTCTGAGCCACAGCAGCCCCTTCCTATGCTGTTTTAAACAGCAAACTCAACCCAACAAGCTTTCACACATGGCTTCCTCTCCCTCTACCTCCACCTCCCTTTTTCTCCACCTCCCTCCATCTCTTGCTCACTCTTGCACCCAATCTCCCTCAAACCCCCATTTCTCTGCTCTGTGTGTGTGTCGAGAGGGGGGGGGGGGGGGGGGGGGGGGGGAGACGGAGAGAGAGAGAGGGTGGGGGAGAGGGAGAAAGAGAGAGAGAATGTGTGTGTGTGTGTGTGTGTGTGTGTGTGTGTGTGTGTGTGATGTTTGTGTGTGTGTGTGTGTGTGTGTGTGTGTGTGTGTGTGTGTGTGTGTGTGATGTTTGTGTGTGTGTGTGTGTGTGTGTGTGTGTGTGTGTGTGTGTGTGTGTGTGTGTGTAGTCTTTCTCTGCAGACTCTCTGGGGGTTTGTCAGCTCCATTCTGTCCCACTCTGGGCTCTCTGCTCCTGCCCTTTCCGCTACACACACACACACACACACACACACTGCACAGACCACACAGCACACACACACACACACACACACACACACACACACAGTCTGTTCTGCTTCTCAATCCTAAGGCAAGCCAGGCATGAACAGAGAGCCCTCACTACACAGCTGAGACCTGCGTGACGAATCGCCCGAACGTCCAACTACCCAAATGTCCACGCACACTTTTTAACCTGCAAATAGCACCTAAAATAACCAAATAAACTCTAAAATGACCATAATAATCTCTAAAATAACCAAATAGTCTCTAAAATAACCAAAATAATCTGTAAAATAACCTACATAATCTGTAAAATAACCACAAGGCACTCCAATAGCACATGTGACACTGAAAACATTCAAAAACTCTTTCAAACACAGAACACACTGTAACACACCATTAAACACTGACATCACACCCAAACACACACTAGCAGACATTGCATGCTGACAGCAGGGGTAACAGAGAGGAAATGACCTCTGGGACTCCGTGGTATTTGGTTCCTGTGACTAGTGTTTAGTGTTGAGTGGCTGTGACTAGTGTTTAGTGTTTAGTGGCTGTGACTAGTGTTTAGTGTTTAGTGGCTGTGACTAGTGTTGAGTGGCTGTGACTAGTGTTTAGTGTTGTGTTAGTGAGGGGTGTTTAATGTTGAGCTCATGACGAATGCCGAGTGACTGTGATAAGTGTGGAGAGAGGGGTAGTGGATGCTGCAGTGATGGGTATTTAAAGCGCAGCTGTGACTAGTGTTTAGTGTTGAGTGTTGAGTGACTGTGATAAGTGTGGAGAGAGGGGTAGTGGATGCTGCAGTGATGGGTATTTAAAGCGCAGCTGCTCTGAGGGCCTTGATGGATGAGGCAGATGATGGATCAGAGTTTTACGTTTGGTGTGCGGGTGCTTTGCCAAGGCACCGGGGGAAAGTGACACTTCAAAAGATCCCTGCAGTCCTTTTCGGCAAATAAATCAATGTGGAAGCAGACTCCTCACTCTTACACACACACACACACACACAGACAAAGAGAGACTCACATATACACACAAACAGGCCCAGCAGCACATAAGCGATGGATCTCATTGATTGGGCCACGCCACTCTCTTGGGGAAAGCAGGTCCATAGGTCCTCTGCATGAGATCAAACACAGCCTCTGCTCTCAAAGCTCCAGCCTTCCCTGCAGCCAATCACTGCCCAGCAATCTGCCTCGGAGCCAGTCACCTCTCGGTAGCCGGCCCCATAGCCAATTACCACTGAGCTGCAGAACACTGGACACGCTCTCCATGAGCGTTCAACTCCCCAAGGCCTCTGCAGAGAGCTAGAGGCTGAGTCTGTGTGTATGACTGTGTGTGCGTACGTGTACGTATGTGTGTGTGTGTGAGTGTGTGTGTGTGTGTGTGTGTGTGTGTGTGTGCGTGCGTGCGTGCGTGCGTGCGTGCGTGTGTGTGTTAGAGAGAGAAAGAGAGGGGCAGAGAGAGAGAGAGTGTGTGTGTGTGTGTGTGTGTGTGTGTGTGTGTGTGTGTGTGTGTGTGTGGAGAGGGGCAGAGAGAGAGTGTATGTGCGTGTGTGGATATTTTCTGCTTGGGCTCCCTCCTGATGACCCAAGCATTTCTTTCTCCGCATTACACTCAGTCCGTCTGACTCCCCGAGTCTCTCTCGCACATGCTCTTGGTTGCTGTCCATGGTTCTGACCTGGAATCAGTGAGAGAGCTGAATCACGCGCTCTCTCTCTCTGTGTGTGTGTGAGTGTCAGAGAGAGAGAGCACTTGTGTGCAAGTGGTTTCAGTGCAAAATTCCTACACTGGGCAATGCATTTTGACCTGTCTTCAGCCTCCATCTGTGTGTTTATGAAAATGAGACTAAAGACCTTGATACCGCTTTCTCTCTCTCTCTCTCTTTTTCTCTCAGTGAAATCAGTGGAGTTATGTGTTTGTTTGAACTGCAGTTGTCCTGGTAACTGTTGTCATGCCAACCTCCACCTCCAATCTCCCCTCCTACTCCCAGAGTCTTTGAAGTGGGGTTCCAATGCAGAGCTCTTTCAGCCAATCGCAGCCAAGCTCTTAGCAACACCGACCAGTCAGAGCACAGTTAACTATTTACTCTCTGCAGAAGGTGTGTGTGTGTGCATATGTATGTGTGCGTATGTGTGTGTGTGTGTGTGTGTGTGAGAGAGAGAGGAAGAGAGGGTGTGAAGGAAGGTGGATGTGAGCCTTTGTGTGTAACAGCATGTGGGGGTGTGCTGGCATCTCAGGCGGGGAGATGGGACACAGGTGGGAGAAGGATGAAGTGAGCTGAGAGAAAGATGAAGAAAGAGCAGGAAAAAGACACAGTAATTTGGGGAGAAGAACAGAAGGCATCTTTTGTGACAGAGTGGCCCGGCCGGCACACAACAGAGCTACGTGTTCAGCGCCCCATCGCACTCTCACTCCTCATCACTCACTTTACCATCCCTACCCACACTCCCCATAGTATCACAACACATTACACAACACTATCCTACATATAACACATAACACAACTACACTACAATACCAGTTATACCCCAGCAATACAACAAACTAAACAAATCATATAATAATACATGCACAACACAGCACGCTATGCTCAACATATAATACTACTCACACAATACACGTTGGACATCACACACACCAATACACACACACACACACACACACGCTTGAGCTCACTGACACATTTTAAATGGTCACTGTATAATGCAGAACTCAGCATAGAACACAACACAGAAGTACAGATAGTTTCATAAAGGCTTAATGTTCTTCGCTGAGGGAATAAAAAACACATTTTATGCTTGCGAAATCCACCGCGGGAATGTCTCAGAAAAACCAAATATTTATTAAACAGCATGACAATGGTGTGCAGAAACGCGGGAAAGAATAATGACAGCCATAGACTATCAATTATTTACACTGATACCCACGTGAGCACTTACACTATGCAGAAGTCGTGAATCAATGTAAGCTCAGCCTCCCACTTTGTTGGCTACGGATTTCTGGTTTCTTTGTTTTATCGTGTAATGTGACCCATTTCCTCTCGAACTCCTCTCGTCTACTTAGCTTTCTCAGAACACGAAAACTAAAACTCACTGTCCAAAAAACAGAACAGCAAAAGAAAAGCTGAAGGTGGGGTAATCTACTCACCATGCTGTCGTAGTGGATCATTTCCAATTCGTAGTCGGGAAGGATGTCTGTTCTGTTGTTCACCAGATCCAGAGCCATCCGGGTGGAGGGTAGACAGGCCTGACCCCCAGGCCATCCACCGCTCATGGGGAACAGGGCTCCTATATACAGCTTCTTCTTGCCTAAAGCCGGGGGGCAAGAGCAACACAGC
>NC_045170.1:7750421-7757921 GCF_900700415.2 Clupea harengus | reverse complement strand
ACCTTTTTGTATATATTATGAGTTATTTTCCTTGAAAATCAACATTGGGTGCTAGACAGGCCCTATATAAATAAAATATCTTCTTTTAATGCAATGAGACGTGACCTTAATGTGTACAGTCCCATCTTTGACATGAGGTGGGAGTTCAAACCTTTCGTCTAAGCCTGTGTGTCAGACATTTATCTGATTGCGCTAGGCTTAGGATGTCAAACTGTTCTCTCATGTAAGGCTAAACAGAGCAGATCATTTAAGTCAGATGAGTGGAATCTAAATCAAACAAGTTTACAAGAGATGGCAAAAGATCTTGTGCAACTGTAACTCTAGCTTTAGGGCTGGGACCGTTGGTGTGAAACAGTGCGCAAACACGATTAACAACTGACCAGGAAGTGATGAAACACGAGGGGAAACGGATCATAGGTTGAACGCAGTGAGGGGCGTGTGAAGACAATGCAGGCAGTGAACAAGATAAACGGGATGAACAGAAACAGGTGAGGCTTTGGAGACAGCGACACAAGTAAGAGAAACACATGGCTACGACAACATGAGAAGCCAGGAAGTAAACAAAACACACATGACTATTGCAAAATAAAAGTCCAAAACAAGGAACAGACGCTGATAAACATCATAGCTACAGAATGCTACCCCCACAATGGGTCACACTTAAACAGCTCTTAAAAAAGCAGCTCTTAAACTCAGACAGAGGCGTCTGTCCTGCAGTAGCAGAGGCCACCTGCAGGGCGTCGCACAAGAGCTGCCTCCTTTTATCCTGAGGAAGGGCCTGAGATCACAGCAGCTCACCCACACACTCCCTTCATCCTCTCATTCTTTGCCCATCTGTCTTTCTCTCTGTTTTTCTCTAGTGGTCCCTCCAAGCTTCCCCTTGTTAGCCCCTCCATGACTAATGACTAATTCATGCTTGCATTTAATAAAATTCATCGGTTCAAATACACTTCATTCAGTCAAATTACTATGCTAATGATGTGATCGCTTCCCCCTTCCCCCCTCTATCTCTCTCTCTCTCTCCCTCTCTCTCTCGCTCTCCCTCTCTCTCCATCTCTCTCTCTCTCTCTCCCTCCCACACTCTCCCTTTCCTCCCTGGTTTGTATGGCAGAAGCGAGGATGTAGCGGTTGGCACGTGCGCCTCTCGGAGCAGTCAGCTGCGTGACATCTGCATTGGTATGGATCTCCACCCGCTGCCTCTGCTGACGAGTGTCAAGCTTGACAGTGCGGAGGGAGATACAGAGAGAAACTCTGCTCTCTGGAGGAACCTGACTGCTGTCATCTACAGCTGGAGGGGAGCTTGATGCATCCGAACCCCACCCCCCATCACTGAGACTTCACAGAGGAGCAGCCTGGCCCATGGGGTGAGGGGGGAGGTGGGGTGGGGTGGGGAGGTAGGAGTTGTGTTGTTGGCTTCAGACAAATATTTGAACTGCCATCACCTCAGAGAGGACCAGTGCCATGCATAAGGACACACTCATTACCCAAGCGTGCTCACAAAGGATACGCACTGGTTTGAAGACATGCCCAGCACACATGGGTATACGGACATGCATCGCAAACATACCCAAACACAGACACCTGTTACAAGCTGTCACACTCATACGCACATATAAATATAACAAGCTCACTATATATACAGTACACTTCAAATGCAAACACGTCTGAAATATAGGGACTGTCAGAAAAAGTGATTTTTTTTAGCCTTGCAGGGCAGTGAAGTAGTTCATTAGTGAGTTAGCTAATGCAGAGTTTGCGTAATGACATATGTTAACAAATTCATTTTAAAATAACGTATTATTGTTCATTATTATATTTTTATGCTCATATGAGCACATAAAAAGTAATTTCAAACCTAGTATACATAGCCAGGAATCCCCAACATAGGTCCCTGGAGCTACTCATTTGGATGTGATTGCAAAATTCAATGATGAAACTGTTATTGCACCAGACAGTCATTACGTTACAGAGGGAGAAATGACTGGCTACTGTCTGAATAGTTTTGACCATGAGGCGATGTTTAGTCATGTTGCGTTAAAAGGGCTGGACATGTGTTGGGCACGCCTGGTTGACATGTAATAAACCGGGTATCTTTTCCTCCATGATTTGGGTATTAGTGCACAGAAACAGCTGTGCTGCTGATGGTAGCCAATGAGGCGTCAGAGACCAGATTTACCCTTCCTTCTGTTCTGACGCCCAACACACACCTGCACCTCAGGCAGGGCGCCATGGAAACAGCGTGACGGCGCTCAGGACACCTGTGATCTGAGGCGCAACACTCTGCTGGAACTCAGCTCACACTCACTCTGTGTGTGTGTGTGTGTGTGTGTGTGTCGGGGGATGTGATGTGTTCAAAATGGGGTGGCATGATTGGTCATGCCAGTTGCCAGGTCACAGGAGGACAATCTCATTGGTTAGAAATGTTGCCAGGTCACAGCTAGTCTGTGTGATTGGCTGCTGAAGCAGTCATTAAACAGTGGAAGGCGGGGACAGTGCAGAGATCCAATGAAGAGTCTGGTGTGTGTGTGTGTGCGTGTGAGTGTGTGTATCACAAGATATAAGAGGTGTATCTTTCGGTGCTGCACAAATAAAACCTGTAATCCATCAACAGGAAATGTGTTTCTGAGCAAGACAAACAAATGAGAGAAGCGTGCAGCCATCTTGTTTGGTTTTCTCCTTTTCCTCCCACACTTCTCTTCTGCGTTGCCGTGGCATCACTCCTGCATCGCTCCACTCTTCTCATCACTACACTAATCCTTCTATCTGCTGCTATGGTGACGTCCTGCCTAGATCTGTGCTGTTTGACACCACAATTCACTTGGCACTAAATTCCCCCATCTCTCTCTCTCTCTCTCTCTCTCCCTCTCTCTCTCTCCTTCTCTCTCTCTCTCTCCGTTTCTCTCTCTCTTTCTCCTTCTCTCTCTCTCTCTCGCACTCTCTTTCTCTCTCCTTCTCTCTCTCTCCTTCTCTCTCTCTCTTTCTCCTTCTCTCTCTCTCTCCCTCTCTCTCTCTCTCCTTCTCTCTCTCTCTCTCTCTTCCTCTCCCTCTCTCTCTCTCTCTGGTGATTGGCAGAATCCAGTATCTGTGCACACAGAGAGAGAAATGCCTTTGAAATAAAGCTGACAGTGAGAAAAGACGTTTGTGAGAAAAGCGTTTGGCAGTGGATCAGCTAGGCCTCTACTTTTACCCCTTGACAACACAGAATGACATTCCAATATCTACAGTAATGGATGGATTAACCTACAACAGTGCCAATATAACCAATAACACACACACTTAAAAAACACACAATAAAAGACCAAATCAAACACAGTCCCAACCATCAGAGGCCCCCTCCACCCCCTCACTCCCTCTTTCTCTCTCTCTCTCTTCCTCTCTCTCTCTCTCTCTCTCTCTCTCTCTCTCACTCCCTCTTTCTCTCTGTTGAATTGGAGTGTGAAATATGAGTAGGCACTGTTTAATAACACACCTGCTGTTTGAAGCGTCTGTCCCTCTCTGTTTGCTCCTCCTGTTCTCTCTCTCTCTCTCTCTCTGCATCTCCGTCTCCATTTATTCTTCCTGCTCTCTCTCTCTCTCTTCCTCTCTCTCTCCCTCTCTTTCTGTCTCTTCCTTAACCCACCTCCCCTCTCTAACTCGCTCTTCCTCTGCCATCTCTTTCCCTCTCTCGCTCTCTCTTCCTCTGTATCTGTCTCCATTTATTCTTCCTGCTCTGTCTCTCTCTCTTTCTGTCTGTTCCTTTACCCACCCCTCTCTAACCCTCTCTAACCCGCTCTTCCTTCCTCTCTCTCTCTCTCTCTTTTCCTCTCTCTCTCTCTTTTCCTCTCTCTCCCTCTCTTTCTGTCCCTCCCTTAACCCACCTCCCCTCTCTAACTCGCTCTTCCTCTCTCTCTCTCTCTCTCTCTCTCTCTCTCTCTCCCTCTCTTTTTGTCTTTGTCAGGCTGTGCTTCCTGCTTACTGTGTAACCCTTTCTGCTCGCTAGATAAGGAGATCCCGTGATTGGCTAATCCTTCCCTCCTGCCGCTACATCCTCTGCCAGTGGAAGACGATATCTTTCCGTCAGGCCTTGATCTTCATGCAAGATAACTGAAATCTGAAAACTGAGATAGCTGAACTCACTGGGGCACACTGGGACTCTTAGGAGTCATATTTATGTTTCAAGAAGTGTGCAGTTGTGCCCAACTTACTTAGATAACACCGGACTAGCTAACACCAGAGAGCTTACGACAGAGTGGGTCTGTCTGTGGGGATGTGTGTGTTGAGGTGTTAAATGCTTGGAGGTGGAATGGTGAATGTTGGTGTTAGGAGTTGGCTTTGGTGCAGGTGTTGGTAATGGTATTGGTGTGCTAGATATTTGTGTTTTGCTGTCTAAACCAGTAGTTTTACATAATGATCAGTAATTCTTAGTTGTTTAGTGGGTTTTGGTTAAGAAAGGTGCGTTTGTTGATGTTGATGTTGTTGTTGTTATGCTGGTGCTAGTAAGTTTGTAGTTGTTTTGCTGGTATGCTGGTGCAATCTCTGCTGTACACACATTCTAGCCCTGCTATGACACTCTGGCGGTCCACCGGCTATAAAATAGCCCAGGAGCAACAATCTCCTCACCTAAAAGCTTAAGCCAAACAGCTGTGAAGCATGTACTGTGAAGTCAGTCAGAACCATTTAATCTGGGGGGGGGACACTGTGGCGCAAGCAGTAGCCCCGACCATATACGGGCTTGAACGCCCACGGGGACACTGGTTCGAATCCGACCCGCTGTCATTTCCTGATCCCACTCCCCACCTCTTCTCTCCATCTCATTTCCTGTCCAAACCTTCACTATCCTATCTGATTAAAGGCACAGGAAAAAAGCCCAAAAAGAAATCTGTGTTGTTCAATATTGATCAGTCAATAACCAGTACATAAATTACGGAGTGGCAGTAGATGGGTTTGTGAGAATGCCACTGATGAAAATTCTACTCCTTCCAGTTATATGGTCAGGTCCAGGTCTATGGACATATTTCTGCATTGAAGCAGGAGCTCTGAGCTAAGACTTTCTCCTACTTCCTTCTTTAAAAACATGAGCCCTGGGCCTCCTCCCTGCGTCAGTCTGCTGTCAGGACAAGGTCTGATGCTCAGCAGGTGAGAGGGTCTGACGCTCAGCAGGTGAGCAGGTCTGATGTTCTGAAGGTGAGAGGATCTGATGTTCTGATGGTGAGAGGGTCTGATGTTCTGAAGGTGTGATGTTTTCAGGGTGTGACGGTCTGATGTGTTAAGGCGGCGATGCTTCTGTCAGCATGGCTGAAGTTCATGCTGTTCCACCAGTTCTCCTTTCTCTTTGAAACTGCATGCACACACACACACACACACACACACACACACACACACACACACACACACAAACACACACACACACACACACACACACACACATACACACACACACACACACACACACCACCCCACTTTCTTTATTTGATTTCTCCTCATGGTCTCTGACGTGTTTGTCCATCCTTTTATCTCCCTCTCTTTCTCTCTATCTTGGTTTGTTATACTCACCCCTCTTCTTTCTCTCACTTACTCTCATGTTACCTGTCTCTTCTTTTTTTCTCTCTCCATCCATCCATCCCTCCCTCCCTCCTCTCTCTCCAGCTCATTTTGCTGGGATGTAATAACTGTAATGTGCTGTGCAGAGTGTCCATAAAGCACGCTCTAATCTCACTGCCTGTCTAAGAGGCACTGAGCCTGTGAGTGTGTGCGTGTGTGTATGCTGTAAATGTGTGCGTGTGTTCTGTGAGTGTGTGTGTGTGTGTGTATGCTGTGAGTGTGTGTGTGCTGTGAGTGTGTGTGTGTGTGTGTGTGTGTGTGTGTGTGTGTGCTGTGAGTGTGTGTGTGTGTGTGTGTGCTGTGAGTGCTGTTCTGCCGTTTCAGCTGGCACCATTGCTCATGTTTACGATGCAGCTTTGATGATGCTGTAGTCATTGGGGTATTTATTTCACTGTCTGCAATCCCCTGTCACAGCTGTGGTGTGTATGTGTGTGTGTGTCTATATGTGTGAGAGTTTCTGTGTCTGTCTCGATGTGAGCGTAACCGTCTGTGTGCATATGTGTTTGTGTGTGTGTGTGTGTGTGTGTGTGTGTGTATGTGTGTGTGTGTGTGTGTGTGTGTGTGTGTGTGTTGTGTGTTGTGTGTTGTGTGTTGTGTGTGAGACGCAATGGAGATTAGTAGGACTGATGTTCCTCCGTATCCAGGTTTCTTGTTTTGACATTGATAAAAGATGTAACAAGATGGGGTTTGGGCTGCATCAGCGCTTTCCCCTCCACTCTCCCCACACTCCTCTCGCCTCCCATTAGACAGACAGAGGGGGAACAGCAGAGGAAGAAACAACAGAGAGAGAAGAGAGAGACGATGGAGAGAACAGCAGAGAGAGAGAGAGAGAAAGAAAGAATATCTGAAGAGAGTGAGAGAGGGAGAACAACAGATAGAGAGAGAGGGAGAGGAAGAGAGAGAAAGAGAGAGAGGGAGAACAACAGATAGAGAAGAGAGAGACAATGGAGAGAACAGCAGAGAGAGAGAGAAAGAGAGAGAGAGAGCACTACAAAGAGAAAGGTGAGCGCCACATCGAGAGAACAGCAGAAAGAAAGACAGAAAGAAAGAATATCTGAAGAGAGTGAGAGAGGAAGAGCAGCAGAGAGAGAGAGAGAGAGGGAGAGAGAGAGAGGGAGAGAGGGAGAGAGAGAGAACATCCAGGGAGAGAACCGCTGTTGCATCCAAAAGCTGCCAGTCTTATCAAAGGTGAGGTGGACCCATGGAGAAAGCCCAGCTCTGTCAGCTCTCATTCACTGTGAACTGAACTGGATTTAATTTGGGTTAAGGGCATTGCTAATGAGCGTCAATGCAGATTATATTTAAAGCAACTGGATTAGCTACCAGCTAACTCCTCTGACTCTGACTCCTCTGACGCCACATGAGTGCAAAGCTACAAACTTACTGAACCCCAGTGGGAAGATGATCAATCACGTAGCGCAGCTCAACAAAGGTGTAGCAGCCAACAATTTAATAGCAACTGTTAGTGTAATAACAGCCAATAACGTGATCATTTTTCATTCTTAATGCAACAATGAGTAGTAAGTCGATTACATCATTGGCTGCTACAAAAGGCCTATGTGTCTTTCATCTTACTTTTCCGTGACTTCCATATACAGCATCCTTTCACCCCCGCCTAGTCGGCCTCTATGTTGTCATAGTCATATTTCAAATGACAGTTCATCCTCCGTGTTATTGCACACTCCCCACTGTTAGCTGAGAGATACTCCCAAAACAAAGCAAGTCTGACAGACTTGCCTCAGTCAGTCGCACATTTCCAGACTTCCAGCCCCAACTGATCTGGGGAGAAGTAATCTGTGTATAGCCAGGCAAGCAGAAATAAATAGGACTCTAAATCTTCCGTTAGCGGCTGAGGAAAGGGCAGATGACCGTGCAAAAGCAACTTGCAGTTAGCACTGCAACCGTATTCCCCTTATTCTC
>NC_045170.1:7732921-7745421 GCF_900700415.2 Clupea harengus | reverse complement strand
ACTACATCTGTCATCCCCATCAGATGCCCTGGATATTAAATATGTCATTATTTATGTATGTAGGTTTTTCTTTGTGGAAAAATGATCAGAAAAGAAAAGCTTACGAGCTCGCTAGCTTTTATTAAAGGCAAGTGTGCTGCAAGGCACGTCTCTTCACCCTCATCTTCAGGACAGCAGGAAGACGCCAGATGATTATGTGCGTAGATAAACTGCGGCCTTGTTTCAGAGTTCACTTTGCTTAAAAGCTGCCATTTTTTTCCCCAGCACTTACATAAGCTGGTTTCACATTCTGATAGCTAACCTCTACGAAGTACGAACACAGCACTGAGAGATGCTCTGGGACTCCCCTGAGGGTTGTAATCAGCAACTATCTTTTCAAGAAGGGCCTACTCTCCTGCATTAACTCATCCGGAAACATCCAAAGAGAACAGGAGGAGGGAAAAGAACAGAACCTGCCTGCTAAATATTTAGCATGTGAACAGCACTCCGATGAGAGGTAATGGACTCCTATGGGTGAGCTATGCAGAAGTTAACAAGAAATGCTTACTGCACATTTACATACAACTTAGTGAACCTACAAGCATTAGAGTAGAGTAAAGCCTATGTGGCCTGCAGGGAACTGAAGGCCTTCCCATTCCTTAGCACTGATGAAATGGATCGGACTTCCAGGACCAGTGACATGAGAAACCTACCAAGGTTCATTTCATGTCATGACAGCACAAGCAGATGGATTTGTTCTTCGTTTACGTGCAATATGCAGACAGAAACTTCTCGGAACAGGATGGTCTTGCATTCACCTCAACACAGTAAGCACAGGTTTGGTGCCCTGTTGTCATATAATATAGCCAACAACCAATGTCAGCAGTATTACATCCAACACACCAGTCCTGGTGAGATGCTAAAAGTGGTCAAAAGCGTGGACAGCATGACACATCGGTGAGTACAAGTTACGCTCACAAAGTTCATCCCTGTGAGCTGTGAGAAGAGTTGGACATGGCTAACAAACACCCGTACATACGCCTCTACATACACCTCTACATACACCCGTACATACACCCCTACATACACCCCTACATACACCCCTACATACACCCCTACATACACCCGTACATACACCCCTACATACACCTCTACATACACCCCTACATACACCCCTACATACACCTCTACATACACCCCTACATACACCCCTACATACACCCGTACATACACCCCTACATACACCTCTACATACACCTGTGAACACCCGTGAACTGAACGGGTGAACTGAGAGATGCTCTGGGACTCCCCTGAGGGTTGTAATCAGCAACTATCTTTTCAAGAAGGGCCTACTCTCCTGCATTAACTCATCCGGAAACATCCAAAGAGAACAGGAGGAGGGAAAAGAACAGAACCTGCCTGATAAATATTTAGCATGTGCACGGCACTCCGATGAGAGGTAATGGACTCCTATGGGTGAGCTATGCAGAAGTTAACAAGAAATGCTTACTGCACATTTACATACAACTTAGTGAACCTACAAGCATTAGAGTAGAGTAAAGCCTATGTGGCCTGCAGGGAACTGAAGGCCTTCCAATTCCTTAGCACTGATGAAATAGATCGGACTTCCAGGACCAGTGACATGAGAAACCTACCAAGGCATTTCATTTCATGTCATGAAAGCACAAGCAGATGGATTTGTTCTTCGTTTACGTGCAATATGCAGACAGAAACTTCTCGGAACAGGATGGTCTTGCATTCACCTCAACACAGTAAGCACAGGTTTGGTGCCCTGTTGTCATATAATATAGCCAACAACCAATGTCAGCAGTATTACATCCAACACACCAGTCCTGGTGAGATGCTAAAAGTGGTCAAAAGCGTGGACAGCATGACACATCGGTGAGTACAAGTTACGCTCACAAAGTTCATCCCTGTGAGCTGTGAGAAGAGTTGGACATGGCTATCAAACACCCCTACATACACCTCTACATACACCTCTACATACACCTCTACATACACCCCTACATACACCTCTACATACACCACTACATACACCTCTACATACACCCCTACATACACCCCTACATACACCCCTACATACACCCCTACATACACCTCTACATACACCCCTACATACACCTCTACATACACCCCTACATACACCTCTACATACACCCCTACATACACCTGTACATACACCTGTGAACACCCGTGAACTGAACGGGTGAACTGAGAGATGCTCTGGGACTCCCCTGAGGGTTGTAATCAGCAACTATCTTTTCAAGAAGGGCCTACTCTCCTGCATTAACTCATCCGGAAACATCCAAAGAGAACAGGAGGAGGGAAAAGAACAGAACCTGCCTGCTAAATATTTAGCATGTGCACGGCACTCCGATGAGAGGTAATGGACTCCTATGGGTGAGCTATGCAGAAGTTAACAAGAAATGCTTACTGCACATTTACATACAACTTAGTGAACCTACAAGCATTAGAGTAGAGTAAAGCCTATGTGGCCTGCAGGGAACTGAAGGCCTTCCCATTCCTTAGCACTGATGAAATAGATCGGACTTCCAGGACCAGTGACATGAGAAACCTACCAAGGCATTTCATTTCATGTCATGAAAGCACAAGCAGATGGATTTGTTCTTCGTTTATGTGCAATATGCAGACAGAAACTTCTCGGAACAGGATGGTCTTGCATTCACCTCAACACAGTAAGCACAGGTTTGGTGCCCTGTTGTCATATAATATAGCCAACAACCAATGTCAGCAATATTGCATCCAACCCACCATTACTGGTTTGATTCTATAAGTGGTCAAAAGCGTGAACAGCATGACACACTGATGAGTACGAGTTACGCTCACAAAGTTCATCCCTGTGAGCTGTGAGAAGAGTTGGACATGGCTAACAAACACCTAAATACACCTGCAGATTCACCCATACATTCACCCGTACATTCACCCGTACATACACCAGTCATGTTAGTGAGCGAACATGGATATATGGACCATAATCAAGCTGTGGAAACTTTGTGGAACCTGAAGAAACAAACAGTTAATGAAGGTATCCATGGCAGTTAGCCTCGTCTCTCTGCAAGTTAGCCAAATTGTGTCACTTTTGTGTCAGTTGGAACTATTCAGAGATACATTTTTGACCTTCAAATTGATGTTTTTGGTTGTACAGTGTAGTGAGGTGTAATGCGTTTGGCTATGCTAGAAGGTCAACTACTCTGTTACATTTACATTTACCCATTTAGTCATTTAGCAGACGTTTTTATCCAAAGCGACGTACAAGGGAGAACAATCAAGCTACGAGCAATAGAGGCTGAGTGTAACAATAAATACTATTTTATATAAGAAATAGAAAAGTGCAGGAATGTAACTGCTGTATGTGCAAGTTAAGTACTAGTAGAAGTGCAAGTTAGGAAGGGAGGTGCTCTCTGAAGAGTTTGGTTTTCAAGTGCTTCTTAAAGGTAGTTAGTTCTCTGTAGTGCTTTGGAAGAGTATATCTGATGTCCACAATGTGACATCTGAGACACACACATGAATTATTTTGAAAGATCAACCTCTACTACACTGGCCAGATGTTAGGATTTAGGTTTAGATTTATTTTTTTCAACTGCTTTCCTTCCATCCAGTGCGATGTCTAGACAGATACATATTTGTCCTCATTTTTAAAGGCATTGAGCAAAAATAGTCTGGCTTCTCACAGCTGGGGTTATTTTATTTCTGTTCAGGTGCCTGTCAAATAGAACCTTGCATCTCATTGGTCATTACTTAATCAAGTAAGACCGAACATTCTCTTGAAGTTGGTGTTGAATAGAGAGCTCTGCTCGCTACTTGGTGCAAACAAAAAGAGAAAAGTTCCCCAAATAATTCTCCGTCATTGCCAAGGATGCAAAAACAAAAGAAAAGAAAAGTGCAAAACACACAGAAATGCAAGCAAGCTGTGCACATGTGACTGAACTATTTCAGAGCCAAAGAAGCACTGAAATACTTCCAGGTCAGTCGCAGTATGTAAGGAGCTTGCTTATTTCTTGCTTATTTCTACGAGTTCAGATAAAAGATTCTCTTTTTGCCTCAGATCACAGGAAAAAAGGTGTCACAGTGTGTCGTGAGCTACGGTAGCTCATGGGAATGCAACCGACTCATGTTTATGGAGTGCGACACACATTAGCATACACTGCCCTACTAAACACCATGTACATAATGAATGATGTTTTGTGTTTCTGCTCATCATCCATAATGCTCATCATTATCAGCATATGATTCACATTAAAGGGATTATAGTTTCATGGAGTTTTATCATTGTAAATCTTCAATCTGAACTGGGCAGAAGCAGTCATAAATACTGTAATAGTGCTATATTATCTTTTAAGCCAGACAGTAACTGAAGAGGTCTTAAAAACTGTTAGATATAATATGAATATGATTCAAACAGGTACACTAGGTAGGGAGTGTGATGTGAGATGTGAGCAGGCTTACCTGTGTAATTTCTGTCATCTGAGAGAGAGAGAGAAGAGAGACATCTAGTGTTAGACTCTGGAAAACCACTTAAATCTATAAAACTACACCAACACACAACCTGCCACAAGAGCTGAACACACACAGACAGCTCATACAAACAAAGGGTAACTGACATCCACTTTCATACACACAAACCAAAGCCACACATATCCACACAGACAAACATTAAGAGACAGGCCTACACAAACATACACCTTTTCAACCTCTCTATCGCTCATTCACATTAAAAAAAAACTAGAGCTGTGAAAAATAACGCGTTAACGCGTTATGATTAAATTACAGGATTGATGCGTTCATTTTTTTTTACGCATTAAACTCATGCGCAGAATGAGCTTCCAATATACCCACAATTCCACCCAATCTGCACTAGTCGCCGTTTCTAATGCAGTCAGACAGCAGCTGCTATCCAAACAAACAAACAACATGGATCATTCTGATGAACCTGAGGACTTTCTGGATGGGAAGTTCGTGTTCCAAAAAAACAAAGATGGAACATTCAATAAAACCAAAGTGATATGTACACTCTGCGGGAAGACGTTATCGTTTCACCGTAGCAAATGCGTCGGTCGGCGAGGGGAGTTCAAGTGCAATGCGCCAAACCACCCTCACTTAACAACGTAGTCCCGTACGTTATTACCAACGTACGACCTCTGTGAGTAACGATAACTACCTGGGTGTAACTGCACATCTAATCACCAACGAATGGAAGTTAAAGTCGTTTACACTAACGTGCATGAAAACAGAAGAGCGCCACTTTGCAGAGGCATGTGCAGAACAGTTCCAAACTGTTGCAAGCAAATGGGCAATTGAAGACAAAACGACCACTAGGGCCTTTAGAGGCATTAGATTGTGTCATGGTGTGGTTAATGGTTGTTTGACAAAGAAGAAGCCCAAATCATTTCTGTTTGATTTAAAAAGGAAAGAAACATGTTTTATTCAACCATACAATGGCTAAAAAGCCCGCATTCTGTTTAGGATGAAGTTATATTAATGTTCCATATGGAATAGCAAAGAGAACTGCTAAAGAACTGCTGAGTTGCTGCACCATTGGTTTTTTTTTTATGAATACAAAAAGAAAACATGTTAAATGTATCCATCTTTTGTCATAAATCTTTTTGTTCTCACAAAAATATACAGAGAAAATTGGTAATATGTGATTAATCATGATTAATCCACAGAAACCTGTGATTAATTTAATTAAAATTTGTAATCATTTCACAGCCCTAAAAAAACACACACATGCACAAACACACACACACAAACACACAAACACACACACACCCACACACCCACATGCACAAACACACACACACACACACACACGCACAAACGCATGCGCACGCACAAACACAGACACACACGCACACGCACACACACACACACACACACACCATGGGCATACTCACAGTGGCAGACGGGCTTAGGGGAGTCCCACTTGCCGGCCTTGGTGCAGTGTGTGGTGTTTCTGCCCACCAGGATGAAGCCTGGCAGGCAGCTGTACTGCAGCACCGTCCCCTCCACCGAGGGCCCTTGGGGCCACACACTCACACGCCCGTTCTCCAGGGACGCCCACACACGCGCACATGGCAGCACTGGGCGGGGGGAGAGAGAGGGAGAAGGAGACAGAGAGAGAGAGAGAAAGAGAGAGAGTGAGAGAGAGAAAGAGAGAGAGAGAGGGAGTGAGAGAAGGAGAGAGAGAGAGGGAGAGAAAAGGAAGAGAGAGAGAGAGAGAGAGAGAAGGAGAGAGATGCATGTAAGTTTTCAATAGTAGGCCATATAAACATGATGTGTAACAGTAGTTATCTCTGGTTTCCACACAAGAGGACATGGCAACACTGGGGGGAGGGGGCAGAGAGGAAGGACAGCAGAAGAATAAAGAGAGAGAGAGAGAGAGAGAGAGAGAGAGAGAGAAGGAGAGAGAGAGAACAGAGAGAAGTGCATGTAAGTTTTCTTTCTAAGTTCTCACTGGTAGGCCATAGCATGATGTGTAACAGTAATTATCTCTGGCTTCCTGCTGCAAACTACAACTCCACCAGACATAATGGCAACTGCAAAAGTTGATGAACTAAACTCCTTCGTTTCCTCAAAGACGTGCTAACAAGCAGAAGGAACTATTACAGGGGAAACGAAATGATGATCTATTAATCTTACACTGCTATAGGCACATGAAGAGAACAGGAGGAGACCACGGACTTCATAACAAAAAGACAAAGCAGAGCAATTTATTCAGCACAGTTTACAAGAAGTCATAGTCGTTGGTAGACTTTTGTTATCCTCGACTCTTTATGAAAATTGTGAATTATTATTGTTTATGTACAGTATACACACAGAAGAGAGTACACCTCAAAATGCCAAATGATTCAGAATTGCATAACCTTACAGTAATTGCTGTACTTTTAAGTTAACAGTAGGGTATTAGCTCTTATGTAAAAACGAACTGTTTAGATGTGTCTACCTTTAGGTTTGGTGACAGACTCAACCCTCCTTGGTATGGAGGATACCAGTGTGGCACAAATGTCTGGAGAGATGTTCTGCCATTCTTCAGAGACAATTTTGTTTTACCTTGGGGGGTTGTGTTGCTCTACCAGTCTCAACTTTTAAAAAAACTCAAAGGTGTATTGGATTCAAGTCAGGCGATATACTTGGCCAGGTTATCGTGTTTTTTAGAAATTCTTGAGTGCGCTTTGGATCGTTATCATGCTGAAATATTCCTCTTCTGCCAAAGCCTCTGGGTACTGGGAGTCATCTTGTCAGCCAATATTTTGGTATATCCACAGGCAATCATGGTGCCATCTGTAAATGTCATCTCCCCAACACCTTTGGCACTCATGCAGCCCCATATCACACTCCCACCGCCGTGCTTCACTGTCAGACTATGCACTCACTGTGGTAGTCCTGGCCAGGTTTACGCCAAACATGCTGGACCCCATCTGAGCCGGACTAAATTATCTTGGTCTCATCTGCCTAAAGAATATGCTCACAATATTTTTCTTATATTCTTTAGCAAAATTGTAATGTTGCAATTTTGTGCTAAAGAGCAAGCAAGGTTTTTTTTTCTGGGATGTCGTCTATAGAGGTTGACATTAGCTCTGGTTTACACTGATAACCCTTGTGTCTGAAGCACTTGACCCTCTCCCATTCAGATTTATTTCTCAATTCCTCTGGCAATGGCAATTCAATACATATATATACATACATGTTTCTCAGCATTAGGCCATCTACAGAATTGCCAAGTATAATGGATAATAACATGAGTGGGTTATACTACACAATGCAATAAAGAAACAGTTCTTATTTAGGTTAATATACATTATTTGAATGCATACTCCCTCTTTTATAATGAAAACATAAATGCCATAAATAATTTGCTAAATAAACTAAGATCGAATTTACAGTTATATAGATTCAATAGTAGCATAAGAGGGAAGGTAGAACGGCAGTCAGGTAGTGCAGAAAAAGGGAATAATAAAGCAGTACGAGTGACAAACGTCACCTCTGTATCAACTTTCTCCTGATGCTAACGTGAGTCCACAGGTCTCTAGCACTCTTTGTAATGGTGGAGCCCAAAGGCAAACTGAGGTTTCTGAACGGTTTTATTTTTTAGCTCCCTTTGACAGGAGCATTTTTACACTGGTTAACTGAAGCCGTGGCACCCAAATCAGGTAGAAATATGGCGGCAGGCTTTTCGGAAGTGACGTCTTTGGAACCTGTAATGACTTTCCTAGTCAACTATAGTGTACTTATTCACTATTATATAGCATCAGTATGCAAGACAACTCTGATAGTTCTACACTGGTTTATTTCTTAATGCATACATTTACTATTAAACATAGCATAGCATCCCCTACTGGTGTGGTGTGTCAATGCTATTACCAATACATCACAGAACCCATGAATAGGAGCCCGTAAGAGCAAAACTGAGAAAGCCCTGGTGTTCACATTTTATAATCATGTTCATGCAATTAGGCTAATTGGAAATCACAGGTTTACTGTCTTTCAATGATCACAGGCTTTCTAACTTGAGTGTCAGTGATCACAGGTTTATTCACTTTTGTTGCATTGAGTTTCTTCTTTAAGGCCTGTATTCTTCCTAAAATATTTGTTTTTGATTGTTCATCAATAGAAATACTGTACCTGTAAACTTGTGATACAATTTTGAATCATTTGACATTTAAGTGAGGGGTATACTCACTTGTGTTGTGTACTGTATGCCATGTATGTTGTTGTTGTGTAATGTCATGTATAGTATAATATGCCGTTGCTTCTTACTTCACATGAGGAAACGCAGAGAGAGCTGCTTATAGCTCTGGCAATAGTGGGGTTATTGTTTCTACATCACTCCACTTCTGCAGCACAAAGGTTTACAGAGGCAACAAAGCGCCATTGTCCTTCATTCATGCCGTTCCGTTATGTTACAGTTTACAGGGTGGTGCCTCTACCCCACCATTAGCAAGTTGTAGGCTATTTACTCGCTACATGAAGCTAACATTACTTCAGTAAATCTCTGGCAGTGTGTAAAGTGAGATGAATAGTCTATATCATGCATTTATTTGGTAAAAGCTGGTACTGATTTTTTGATTGTTTGTTTTCTGTACTTTTACCAATGTTTTAGGTAATTCCTCTGTCTATTCAAATAGTAGACAATTAGGTTAGCAAGGGGGGTGGACTAGCTAGCGAGCTAGCTAATGCACAGGTGTTTGAATTCCATAGCTGGTAATATAATACAGCAGTGATTTGGCGAGGCAGAGGGGCTTAATGGGACATAAACACAGGTCTCTTGTTATTGCCTGGTCTCCAATAAAGGCTGTTCAAACTCTCCAAGAAAGAATAAGTCTCCAAGACATGTTGAATGTTAAATGTTAAACTATAAGTGATTTAAGCAAATAAGGCTTATTGGATGTTTCACAGAACATATAATATTTGGTTTTGCTCATGTGAATGTATGTAGTTCTGTTTATGCTATGTTTACAGAAGGATCCTGTGTAATATGGAAAGGGTGGCAAACCTCACTGAAATTTTTTGTTTTCTTCTAAGCATAATTCCCTGAGCTTTCTCTGAAACATACAGGTGAAAGACTATACTGCAAAGGACCAATGCAGCAAGGGAATGATATCTACATAATGGACCCCAAAGATTAACCCTAGCTGTATATGCACCACATACATTTAACTAGATTAAAACTTCGTAACAACACAGAGCTGCAAGGAAGTATACAAGCATGCATGTAGAAATACAGAGTAAAGACATAGTCAAAAAAGAGTGACAGGTGAGAGTGAGATAGACAGAGAGAGAAGAAGATATAGAGGCAGTGCATGTACATGTGTGTGGGGGGTTATATAAATCTAGAGAGAGAGGGAGGGAGAGAGAGACAGAGGGAGAGAGAGAGGGAGAGAGAGAGAGAAAGAAAGGGAGAAAAAAAAAGAGAGAGAGAGAGAGTACTAACAGCAGAAGCTTTTCAGGTTGGGTTCAGTCCAGGTCCCGTTGGGCAGACACTTCCTGACTTTTGGCCCCACAATGACACGGTTGCCCCTGCAGATGTACTCAATCTCATAGTCCACCGGCAACACCTGCACGCTCCGGATCTACACAGACACACACACACAAACACAAATGAGCAACTAGCAATAACAGATTTAGCAATTTATACGTCACATTCCAGTCTGGCACCTGTACCTACACAAAGGCATGCACATGCACATGCTCACACACACACACACACAAACACACACACACACACACACACACGATACGCACGCACACACACATACACACACACACACACGATACGCACGCACGCACGCACGCACACACGCACGCACGCACGCACGCACACACACATACACACACACATGCTCACACACACATACACACGAACGCACACACTTATTCACACATACACACACACGAAACGCACGCTCTCACGCACACACACACACACACACGCACGCACGCACGCGCTCACACATACACACACACACACACACATACCTGCTCTTGTGTCAGGCCTCTGTATCGGATCCCTCCATCTCTAGGGGGTCGGATGATATTGCAGCCTATTGAAGCAGAGAACAGACAAACTCCAGATAAACAAACTACAATCCAGCGTAGCATAAGTTCAGGCAGGCTGCTGCAGTCAGCCCACTTCCTCTACTACTCTACTGCTACTATCTCTTCAGCTCAACTCTTTCTGTTGTCAATCTGTGGTACCGCATATTATCAGCATATATCTGTCATAGAATTTCTTAACTAATGTTAAGAAATGAACTAATGCTTATTAATGGTCATCAGATACACTCTTAGACCCTGTTTTGCTATTGAAAATGACTTTCTTATCTGTAAACTGTAAAATGTGTCTGTTGCTTATTTTATACCGCGGGTGGGGGTTAAAGCAGGCACCCCTGCAGGCACAGCAATACTTAACATTACCTGTATGACGAGCAGGAAGCCCCTCCTCACGCCCACCCCAAGTCATTCCACCGGTCATAATTGTTATGAGCTTCACAAGACTCAAATGAGATGTACATTTTTGCTACACAAGTAGTAGTAGTAGTAGTCCTGATTGACATTTGAGAGCATTTGTGAAAATAACAATGGAGTAGATGCAGCGAGGGAGAGCACATGCAGAATCAACTTTAGCAGCTTTCTGCGGTTTGCTAGGTTTTGCCGCAGGTCTTTGTTTCTTTCTGTTGCATGCAATCAAGCCACTATAGTTCTTTTATGGAAACAATAATAATGTCAAGGCAACTGATGTGCAGCTTCCACCTCTATTGTTATATGATATTGTTATATTTGGTGTTTTCATCAGACTAGGTTTGTAGTTACAGAAAACTGAGAAAAGTCATTTGAAGAGCAAATTCATGATATTTTAAGACAACATATAGTCTATACAGATCATTTAAAATATAGCCTATTTATTTAAGCATTAATAAAGTCAACCTTTTTTAAGATTCTACAGTTAAGTCAAACCTTTTTCCACATTGGTCATGTGTTACTTCTCATAAGGATAACTACTGCATAACTATACTATCTATATTTCTCTTTCGATTCCTTATTCCTGTGTCACAAAATCAGTCACTTTAAACCTCTGTCTTTAATGTAATTGACTGATTGTGACAAATGCCGTCTCGCTTGGCAGATGACTGTGGCACTTCATGAAAAAATATAAAACTGTGGCCTTGAAGTCCTTTGAAGACATATGCATACAAAGCAATAACCGCAGGCTTTTCTGACCGACCCCTGATGTCACTTCCTTTGAGCCTTGTTTTTCAAGAAGTGATTGGATTGGTTTAGATATAACAAATGCCATTACTGTTTTAATTGCTCTCACCCATTTTTAGGCCACATTTTGTCATGTTTTTCTCCACAAATGTAATGATGTAATGTAATGTAATTTAACAAAAGAATAATAGCAGTTAACCACTGCTGTGGCATGAATTAATCATAACAGGTTTGAGAAGCTGAAATGTAGTCAGGCTAAATCTGAGTTTACTTTGAGACAAAACATCTGAAAAGGATCTGATGCAAAACACTCCACATCCTGACCTGATTTAGATGTTTTCTCAATTTCATTAAGTTATTATTTAACTATTTTTCATATAAACTGGGCCAGCTAGTAAGCACGCTTTCAAGCCGAAGAACAGAACTCCAGATACTTCTTCTCAGTCCATTTTGAAACAACAGAGAAGTAAAATTTTATAGAACAAAACTCCTGCATGATAGATGGTAAGATCAAAGGTCACAGTCTCCATAGGGGATGCTTTAGGTATGTCTAATACAAGTTCAAAGGTCACGGTGTCCATAGGGGATGCTGTAGATACTGTATGTCTAATACAAGATCAAAGGTCACAGTCTCCATAGGGGATGCTATAGATATGTCTAATACAAGGTCACGGTCTCCATAGGGGATGCTATAGATATGTCTAATACAAGGTCACGGTCTCCATAGGGGATGCTGTAGATACGTGTAATACTAAATCAGCTGCATCAACACC